>NW_026692572.1:0-283618 GCF_021218885.2 Marmota monax | reverse complement strand
TCAGAAATGCTTCACGTGTTCGGTGGCACACCCCTGTAATCCCAGTGGCTAGGGAGGCTGAGGCAGGAGGATTGTGAGTTCAAAGCCAGCCTCAGCAAAAAGCGAGGCCCTAGCAACTCAGTGAGACCCTGTCTCTAAATAAAATACAAAATAAGGCTGGGGAAGTGGCTCAGTGGTTGAGTGCCCCTGAGTTCAACCCCTGGTACCCACTCCCCACCAAAAAAAAAAAAAAAGAAAAAAATGCCTCACTCCCAATCAGGTGTCACCCCCTCATGCCACCACCTGGCTTTGTAGTTCCAGCTCCTTGACCTCAGAGTGCTTCAGCATCCAGGACCAGGGGCCCAGCACTGCAGAGTCAAGGGTGTCCCGTCCACAGAGCTGGCTGCTGCCATGATTTCTGCTACAAATTCCACAAATGTTCTATGTAAGTACCAAATATCAGAACCCCCCCCCCCAGATAAAGGGCTGTGTAAACAAATTATGTCCAAAATATAGATGTAAGATTTCCCTCGTATCAAAATTATGCATATTAAGAATTTGAAAAAAATAATAAAACCATCTATCAGTGTTGAATATTGAATGATCCTATCACAATTTTTATGAAGTAGTAAAGATATAGCATGACATATTACAGTCATTCTAGTTTGGCTGAATGATTTTCTTTTCTTTTGCATTTGTGTAATTAAATTTTTCCTTAGATCCATATTTACACCAGTGTTTTTCAGAAACATATGTTCCCTCCGAACAGAGTATGTTGCAAAGAACAAATCTCACTCCAAGAAGCCATTCTTTTCTCCAGTTTAGGAAAAATGAATGCTTGAAAATATACAGAGTTTCATTTTTAAAACAAATGGGAACCTATCTTTCAATTATAAAATGGCATTTTGGCTGCTTTTAATTTTTTTTTTATTTATTCGGACAAATTAAATAATCAATGCTTCTCTAATTCCCTCTGGCCCAGTCTTCTCCTAGCCTGGCCAACATCCCTGCTCAGGATAATGGCCACAGAGAGGACTGTGGGGTCACAGCCCAGAGCACTCCAGCACCCAGGGAGGCCCCATGTGGCCTGTTTATGATCACAGCTGTGCCCTCCTGCCATCGCAAACCACCCCCTAAAATCACTAATTTGTCCTCCATCTATACAATTTTGTCATTTCTATAATAGTGTAGAAACGGATTCATATAGAATATTATTTTATTATACCAACAAAAAAATGGAGTACAGATAAATCAGTTATAAAACAGTAAGCTCCAGATGAAGCCAGAGGATAACTGAAGCTTCTTCCCTTATCACCCCTAAAAATATACCGTCTCAGACTTGTTCCCCAAATTTGATGTTAATCATTATCAAAATGGCACTTGAACTTTTGAAGACAACAGAAGCTTTAGCTCCCTATGATTTCCCTCAATTGGAAATTTTCCTATCTTATCAAAGGGAAAATCCAACACACGCAGCCCTCATTCCTTCCGACCATATGTTACCAGCTCGGGCTCATCCTGCTGCGGGTGGTGCTTGGTTTGCTCTGTTACGTGCTCTCAATCATCTCTCAGCACACAAGATTCTGGACATGGAACCTGGGCGTGCCTCTACCTGGATCTATTAAGACAGCGGAAGTTCTGGACATGCAGGCCCTGAGCTTGTGCTTGAATAGCGTGTGTCTCTGGCGGACAGGTGTCCCGTTGGCTGAGGTCCTCATCTGGCCTTCTTCACTCCCCTTTTCTCCTGTCTGACACTGGGGACAGGTGGTCGGTTTGGGCAGCCCCTGGTTGTCCAGCAGCTTCTTCTTTGGGAGATGCTGCCTAAGACAGAAGGGCAGTCAGAGACAATTTATTAGTAGAGGTTGAGCAAGATGATTGGGATTTGTTAGAAGAGTGTGAAATCTGGTGATTCGGAATGCAATAGGGTCAAAGTGAATCCAGGGACAGAGTCCTCCTTGAACCATTTCCACCAAGGATATGAGATTCGATTGCTTCTTTCTTACACTTCCACATGGCTGTCTCATTACAGTAGGGCAATTTAAATTTATTTACTGTGAGGATCTCTGTCATCCAAACAGTGAATCCACTGCAAATATTATCCCTATGTCTTACACTTCCTGACTTTCTTCATATGCAGTATGAAATAACCACGCAAGTATCCCACACCCTCAGATTGCCACACCCAGGTCTCCTTGTTGGTCTACATGTCCAGGCATCTTCCTTGTAAGGGGCTGCTGCTAGCCCCAAGAATCTTCCCCCAGAGAAATAGAGGGTTTCACTATGATGGGGATGAACACAGGACAGAGGATGAGCTGCTGTCCAGCAAAGACATGGAAGTGACATTGCCAGTGTTTAAGTCTGACATGACACAAGGCCTTGCTCTCTCATGGATTCCATGGGTCCATGATTGTCTCATTGGGGCAAAAAAAAAAAAAGTGTTTTAAACACCTCTCGTGAGCATAAAATAATGAGCTGGCAGTGAACAGGTTTCCCGTTCCACACCCAGGGGGCAGCTGGCAACCCAGGAGGGACTCCCTCCTGACGAGGACCTCCAAAGGTGTGAAGATGACATGCAGGTGCTGCAGAGTGGTGGCCCTACTAGATGGAGCTCCCAATATCCTGACAGTCAATGCCCTTCTCAGAGCAAGGAGAAACAGCCTTGGGAACAAGATGGGACCAGAAGAGTCACCTTGGAACTGAAAATCCTTCCTGATTTATTTGCTGTCGTCCATACCATGTCCACACCACCCACAGTTTAGGAGTTTTATGTATTTTTATTTTTTCCTTTTGGTGCTGCCAACACTCTGCCCCTGAACTACACCTTCCGCCTCATCCACAAATATTGAATATCTCTAGAAGGACTATTTTTAAACAACCAGCAGTTTTACTCCTAAAATGAACAATTCTCTTCATTATCATCAACCCTCCAGCAAGCGTTCAAGTTCTTCCAATTACTGCAGCCTGTGCAGAACCATTAATCGATCGCTGGGAGATGTAAATTTCTTACAGATGGGCGTGTCAGCCTTTCGCTCCACTTTGTGTCCACTGTGCCCAGAAAATCCCATTACCTGGGACATTTCTGCCTGATTCTCCACAGCTGGCTCTTCTGACAGAGCTGGTTTTGTTACAGGACACAAGCTACATAACTCAATCATCCAAATAAAACCAGAATTAGCTTAGTTTGAAATAAGCTGATTGTGGTAGCAGCTTGGTGGAAGATGAGGCATCTGACTGGAAGAAATGAAATCAGCTTTTGATGGAATGAAAATGAGCAGAGATGTTAACGAAGCTGAAAAGCCCAGCCACTAGGAAAAAACAAGTTATTAATATCGTCCCAATTTACAGGATTACCTGGGTAATGCTGGGCTTAATTTCTTCTGATTACCCCAGATACTAATAGAAAAAAATTGCAATTTCCTATACAATTGCAAATAGCTCACACCTGTGGTAGCACAATCCTGGCTCTGTTCTGCTGTGACTGTCAGAGGGAGCAGAGTGTGCCTATGAGCAGTTCTTGGCAGGAAAAAAAAATCATTCAATATGAGTCTTTTAGCCACTTTGCCAAAGTTCAGGAGGTGACTGATGGCTTGGGGGAAGACCCCTGCATTCCTGAGCCCATCGGTAGATGGACTGGGGACAGGAAACAAAAGAGAACTGATCCATCTGCATTTTCTGAGCATGATCCTTGGATACCTAAAAGTTGCCTTATCAATAAACAGCTGTTTGATGCTGAAGGATGGTGGGAAGTCACTGTGTTCCAACATTGGAACCTGCCATTCACTCTGGAACCAGTGGGTGCCAATCCTGCCTGGGACCAGTGACCTTGCTGCTCCCCTGCCTGACCTTGCTGCATGCAGTTGGGCTCTTTATTTATCTTTCCTCCTTAGAAGAAGAATTTCTCATTTGTCACCTCCCAGACCCCATCTGCCTGCACCGTAATACCTGCACCTGTATCCTGCCCACCCCATTCTAGGGTCTCTCCATCACAGAGGCAGGCTCTCCACCTCAGCATATGTCACATATGGCCTATCCCCTTGTTTCATTAACAAAATGCCTGAATTACAAGTTGAGCTGCATGTCAGTAGGAGGGTCCTCAGTGGTCCCATTCACCACTGTATCCCCAGGGACTGGAATGGGGCCAGCCTCCTCCTGGAAATCAACATGAATGAATGAGTGAATCTCCTGCAGTCAGAGTTCAAGGCCAATTTAGCTCATGTGAATTCCCATCTTCATGGGCCGGCATCACACGGCAGTTCTGTCATAATTTTCTTAAAGGATCTAACTCTTGGGGGATAGGGTGATAGATCAAAAATAGGGAAAATTTTACTCTTGATTTCCAAATAAAGGCACTTAAAACACAGAAGCAGCTTGATAAATAAGACATAGGAAGTTTGAAACTTTGTTAATGGATGTCAAGGTAGCTCCCCAAATGAGTTCTGTGAAAATAATGAGAACACAAAGTCTCCTTCTTGCCTTCAAAGTGCTGTCGGTCAAAGATGTGTGTTCTGCTCTCACAGTAGGAAAGCACCATGTGCTGTTCAAAAGCACAATGTTGTATTTCCATATTCATATCGGGTCTTCTAGCCTGTTCTAATTCAGTGGTCATTGCTTTACAGCAGTGAACTGTTTCAAATCTAGTAGCCCCCCTCTGACCCCACGTGCTTGTGTTCATGTATTCAAGTCAGCTGTATCACCCTCGAATACCATCCTCAGGTCTTGAATGCTTCCTGTCACCCAGGTTTGTCCTCACCAACCTCCTTAAGTTTGCCTGATGATATTGAGTATTGTTTCCAACTCAGGATGTGAATAAAAAATGATAGACATCATTATCCAAAGTACATGTATGAAGACCCAAATTGGTGTCAACATACTTTATATACAACCAGAGATATGAAAAATTGTGCTTTATAAGTGTAATAAGAATTGTAATGCAAATAATAATAATAATAATAATGATAGGTTAAAAATGAACTATAAGTAGACATGCAATCCCACCCTACACAGATCATTTGCTTGAGAGATGGATCTCAATCCAGCTCCTCTTGATGATGTCCTCACAGCCACAGAAGTCCTGGATGTGACAAGTCACCAACAAGTTTTGCTTCTTTTACAGGATGCCTTAGAGGTAGGCAACAGAGGAAATATTTCTTGAACATAGCTGGATGACAGAAGCAAGGACATTCCAAGGCCATCAGGTGCATTGCAGTGGGTCACAGGGTGCTGGGACTACCCCTCTGCTCCTGCCCTCATCCTTTTGAGCTTACAGACAGCCTGCACAAATGGAGCTCTGTGATCCATTCAATTTTTGTTGGTCCTATGAGGAAGGAGCTTGGGGATCAGTCACTGGTGTTAGTGCTGTGTGTCCTAAAAAGGCAGGCCGTAACTTTGGAAGGACACTGGCTGTGAATCCGGATGCACCAGGTGGCCTGCCCTGTGCTCTGCACCTCCCGTTCCTGGTTGATGTGGGTGGTGAGAAGAGATATGTCCCTTCTCCTGCGAGACTGTGTCATTGCCCAGAACACACTCCTGTGTACCATGGCGTGTGCACACAGTGTTCAGCTGTTGGGCTGGGAATGACCTTTGGGCCATTAAATGGAGAAACTCAAGGAAACCACAGTGGCTCTACCATTTGTGAAGCGCTAGAATCAGAACACAGTGGATTGAGTACTATATTCACATAAAATGGCATCAGGGTCCCTGTGGGCAGATGGGCTGCTATGGACCAGATTCAACTGTAAGAAGTCTGCTCCTAAGCAGCCGCTGCCTGTCTCCAGCCAGGTTTCCAGTGCAGAGGCCTCTGAAGTAACCACACGAGTGGTGATCCGCCTGCTGCAGCCAGCACAGGCGGTGCCACAGTGTACCTGAGTGTGCTGGAATCACCTCTGATCCTCATTAGATCATCATGGTGCTGTGTTTTTATTGGCCTCCTGCCATGTGCATGCATCTTTGGGGCAGGGTCCTACTCTTCTCAGAGTCCATGGGCTGCGACATCATAGTCCTGTCTAAGTCCTGCCTTAATCAGGCACCATCCCAGCCCTAGCAAGAAGAAGGCAAAATCTGCGTGCACATAATGGGCTCCCATAACTAACATACAGGTGTGACCAAGAAAGGGTGCCATAAATGACATGAATGGCTTATACAGAGGTGGACGGAGCAGGGAGTGTTGGAGGGGGTGGAGAGAAGGCTGTAGCTATGTGGTAAAGTTGTGCTGCAATTGGTTACAATGAATCAAAATGCATGCTGCTGTCATATATACCTAATTTAATTAATTAATTAATTTAAAAAGAGCAGCTGATGAATGCACACAGTCTGTCTCAGGCTTGTCTTCCCAGAAAAACCTCAAGCTCTCCAAATGGTAGCAAGTGCCTTTCCCTCATTTTCTCAGAAACTCACACACTGATGTAGACTTGGGAGCACCATGGATGCCATGTGGTCTGTGCTGAGATCACCAACCGTGTCCCTGGAGGATGCTCGGGCCACACGTGCAGGTCATTGGACCCCAGTGTTCTATGAATACAATCTGCTGGTCCTCTGCATGCTTCCCACTTGTCCATCACTACTGCTCATCCTTTTGCCTCTCATCCAGGCCCAGTTAAACTTTGCTTGCTTGATACAGGCTTTGTGGGATTCATTCATGGACAGAGGGTTGAGGGCTCTGGGAGCCGAGCAAATTAATACATATTCATAAGTACCTGATTTTAGCAATGCTTTTTGCATATTTATTTATTTATTTATTATTTTCATTTCATTTTATTTTCTGCAGTACCGTGGAGGATGGAACTCAGGGTGCTTTAAACTGAGATACATCACCAGCTCTTTTATTTCAAGGCAAGTTGTTGCTGAGTTGCTGAGACTGACCTTGAACTTGTGATCCTCCTGCCTCAGCCTCCCAAGTTGCTGGGATCACAGGCGTGCACCACTGCACCCAGGGTTCTTTGTGTTTTTTAAGTGGTGGCAAGGCTGCACCAGGAAATATTCCTTTCCCTATGTAATCCCATGCTTTCCTTTCACATCCCATCTACAAACACCTCCATGTAAGAAAGATGACATACTATAACTTTAATAATTGTTTGAAAGATAAGAATACAAACCCAGACACCACAGGCCCAGGAACCAACCTTACAATCTTAAAACTGTGGTATGTGAAATTGTAACCCCTCAGTGGGCCATTCAGCCATGAAGGGAAAAACATATTTTGTCTCAAATTTGCTTTTGGCTTCCCCAACATTTATAATCCAATTTTTGCCAGCAGAGATGAATCCCAGCCCTTCACTTATTTGCTGTGGGGATGGAGAAGAATGATGATCACACATTGATTTTCCTTCTTTCTTGTTGCAAGATACTCACAGAAAGATGATCTCATTTTCCTTGCACGCTGATGCACTGGAGATGAAGTAAATAATAAGCATCTCCAAGGGAGCTGGAAGGAGCCAGTCCTTCCAATATCAGCCAGGGCATTGGCCCCCAGCCACAGCTCCACCAAACAGATGATGAAAAGAAACACCTTTGCATTTGATAAAAATTGGGGAGAATGTTACCAGTGGAGAGAAGTTCCAAGTAACTGGGACTTGTTTCATTACCCTGGCCAAGAAAAATGTGTTCCCGAGTGTTAGTCATTCTGTTAAAACAACTGAGATAACCAACTTTGTAAGGAGCAAAGATTGATTTGGGCTGAGGGTTTCAGAGGTCTCCATCCTACTGTTTTGGGGTCTATGGTGACCCAGGATGTCCTGGCAGAGGAAACCTGTTCACCTCATGCTGGTCAGGAAGCAAAGAAGGTTGGAGGGAGGGGCTGGGGTCCCGATACCCCTTCAGGAGATCCAACCACTAAGGAAGCAGCAGGTTCAGGAGGAGGCGGAGCCTGTGGGGCTGGAATTGAGGATTGATCCAGGAGGCACCATACACATGGGAGCTGGGGAGAGGGTAGGAGAGACCTGGCCAGCTGGTCTCCAAAGCCACCACCCATTGCCCCCCATGCTCTCCCACACCTACTCACACCTGGGGGACCCCACCCCTGACCCAGGCTGACCAAGCACTTCCTGGCCCTCTAGTTTGGGCCACCTTGGATGTCGCTGCTATGGGGCTGAGAGGCCAGAAGCCCTCCGTGGGCAGGAAAGCTGGAGAAGCCGCAGGTCTGGGCCTGCAGAGGGACCCACCACTGCTGGTTGAGGCCCCTAAGTGGTGCCACCCACGTCCCCAAGCCTTGCCCCTGTTCTAATATGCACATTTTGGGGAGGCATTTCCTTGCACAGGTGGTTTTAGCTGCCTGTTCACAGGCAATACTGTCAAATGATTAGATCCAAAGTATTTCTGAATTTGCAGTGAAATTCTTTGTCTACTTAGATCATTTCTTTAAATGATCCATTTGGGGACTTTCGAGTTGCCACCATCCTCATTGTTGTAGATTTGTTTCTGCAGTGAGCAGAGAGCACTCCAGAATTCCAGTCATCTGGGAGGAGTGGGATTGGACTGATGGTGTGGGAAGGGGACCCTTTGGGTAAACAGGCAACTACCCCATAGCACTTGGAGAACAGTGACCGATATTTGCCCAAGAGACTTGGGAGGGCGAACGTGACACGAGGGAGTCATGGAAGGCCCATGTGAAGCTCCCTCCAAAACATACTTATGTGGGACTCCCTGTGGCTCGCTGGCCAAAGTCAAAGCAGAAGTCACCTTCAGGCGCCAGATTTCTCTGACTCAAAATTTGGACTGAATGAACTCACAGCTGCTCTGGCTTCTTTGTGGCTTTGGCCAAACTGAGTTCTTTCCTGGAGGGGTGCACAGGACGTAAACTCCACAAGCACTCCTGATCCAGGCACAGTCACAGCGAGGCCCACCTGCTGGCCAGAGCCCTGTGTGGCCTCCTGGACTGCCCCCTGGAGGGGATCCAGCCTCTGTGCCTTCCTAAGTGCCAGACCATGGCAGCCACCTGTGGTAGCTTTAGAGCAGGTTCACAGTGAGGGTAGGGGTCAGATCAGGAGATGCGGACTTAGAGAAAACCGACTTATCAAGTCAAATTTTCCAGTCTAATGAATGGACACTGCTTCACAGGCCCCATTTGTGCCTCCTCTGAAGATCCCACACACATGTGGCCATGTTGGGAAGCATTTTTGGTTTTCACAACTGGGTAAGACGCTACTGGAATCTGGTGGGTGCAGGCCAGCCGTGCCACTATATATCACAGCGATGGCTGGGGGTGGCTTCCTATAACAAGGACTTGTGGGATGCCACGCATCAATCATGTCAGGGGAAGGAAACCTGAAGTATGCGTTCAGCATTCCCTTTATGAATACTAGGCACAGGGCTGCAGTCTGGGCTGTTCTCAGTATTGAGGTCTCAGTAATGGCAGGCAAAGGCCCTACCCCGAGATGACATCCGAATGTGACCTCCACAGGAAACTTAATCTCCCTAATTTCCATTCCGCTCTCTGTAAAAGGTCTAATAAGAAGTTCTTTTCCTTGTCTCTCCTCAAAACATATTCCTCTATACACATTTACAACATCTTATTTCTAATCTCATTTTAGCACATTCCTGCTCTTTGTGTGTCTACATCTGCAAGCTGCTCATGCTAATGAAGTCACCAAGTAGAAAACTTGCAGAAGCAACACTTGACAAATAGAAGCAGTTCCACCAGCCAGCCAGCCGGCGATACTGGCAGAGTGGGTACCACGTGGCAGGTACTGTACCAGGTGCCGGGCAGGGTATTGTGGGGATGGAATTCCACAGCAACTCCTAACCGTGGGCTACTTCCTACCCACACTCAGGAAAACCTTCCACCACATTTCACTTGCAAAAGGGAAGTACTAGCTGGACAAAAGAAATGAAAACAGGGAAGCACAGTATTTTTGTTTGTTTTCATTGTGACTTTCAGATCAAACTTTGGGATTAAATCAGCTATTAAAGGGCACAATTAATCCAGTTTGGAACCTGAGTTTGATGACAAACAGACACAAGTTATTCTAGATCATTCTCTGGTAATCCACCGCCTGATTTACTTTTCCTCTCCTGTGTTGAGAAGATTGTGGTTTTCGGTGCCTCTCATTTGCAATGACTGAAAACCACAGTGATAAATGCATCTAATTTTACTTCATCTTCTTAGTCAAATATTGGCTAATGTGAAATTACTTTTACCCATAGCTATAATAAAATAGGAATATAATTCACGTGGACAGAATTCTTGAATACTTCTCTTAACAAATTGGCATAGGAAGGAGAATTTGTTTTGAAAAAGGGAGAAACACAAACTTGCGAGTTACCGATCCCGAGGCCTCATTGAGACACTAAGACACACAGCTTAGAATTCCCAACCACATTCTCAAGAAACGCAAAAAACCTTATGTATTTTTTCTGACTACAGACGACCTAATATTCCTCATAGAAAACAAAACAATTAACACGTAAAAATCACCTGAAACCTATCACCTTCATGACTGTATTTTCACTTACTGCCCCATTTAAGAAAAATAATGCTTTTAAAAAACTGGTCTGTGCTGCCTCTCAGCCTTTTACAAATTTAACAGTGACCATAAACATGTCCACATTATTTAGTGTCTTCCTACAACATCAATTTGATTTTTGTTATCCTTCAGGCAGACCACATAATCCCTTAGATGAATATGCAGTGACATTTAATCTTTGAACATTTATTCAATCACTTTGCAGGATAATTATCTAGAACAGAATTGCTGGGCCAAGGGTCTGGGGAGCATTTCAAGAGCTGGGATGTATTGAAGTGCCTTTCTGTGGGTGCAGACACTTAGCCTCCATAGCACCCATTTCTTCAAAGGTGGTCAACACTGACCTGAAGTGCCCCCTTCTCCTGTGCCTCCTTGGGTGCTTGTTAGCCCTGTATGGAGATCAATGGTCTTGAGTCAGATTCTGTGAGGGACACTGGTTCCCAGCAGCCCCATCTCCAGCTGCAGACATGGGCCTGGGGTTCATTGTGATGGTTACCAGCAGAGCTCTGGAGCAAAGGCACCTCCCTCCCTCTTTTTCAAGGGCAGAGTGACTCTTCTGCTCCACCTGGGATCACCTGAGTGAAGAAGGAGACTAATTCCAAAGAGACAATTGCTTTATTACTATCTCATTTTGAGATGCATCCGTTAGAATGAATGAAAGGCAAATGTCGAAGATCTGCAAAATTGCTCAGAAGGCAAAGAAAGAGAAAGGACCAAAGAGAAGGCATCCAGGACTCAGCCAGAGGCCACCAGGAATGCACCTGAGGTTGCAGGTTGTTTTTATTACTGTTTGTGATGGAGACAGTGGGAGCCAAGGGGCATCTCAGACAGAGGGATCTGGAAACACTCTGTCCTGGGAATCAGGCTCTGGGGTTTGCAGGTGTGACAGCTCATCTCCTGGTGACCCCAGTCCATACGTGAGCCTCAGAGCTGTCCCAAAAGCAAGGCTGCTTCTGTCTTTATCTTTTCCCCAATATTACAATTTGCTTTCATGGAGCATTGGTTTTTTTGGGGGGCGGGGGGGTGTCCAAGTACAAGCTGAAACTCAGAGAAAGTTCAGGTTCAGAATCTTGTAATATATCTGAACCTATGAATTGAGCCCTGCCTTTCTTTCACTTTTTCTATAGAAAGACTCATCTGAGATCCGCCAGTCCGTTTCAGGCAACCCAGGCAGCAAACAAGAGTGTCCAGGTTCTTTATCAGTGACAATATTGCAGCCATCGACCTCCTAAAATGTAGAGAGTACTCACAGCAGGCTCCTGCCGATCTTCTCCATACTCACCAGCTTTTCCCAAATCAACCCCGTTCTGACGTCTCCCAGCATAGATGAGCTTTGTTTGCTGGAGCCTTGGAAAGTGCTGGTGTTTCTCATTCAACGTGAAGCTTTCAAGAACTACTTGCTCACTGCCTGCCTTGTGATAACCTGGGTCATGTCACTGTGTTGCAGATCCCTGTAAATATTCTACAATTTACCCACCTGGCTCCTGATGGGCTCTGGAGAGTCACCAACCTCTGGATGCTATGAGTAGTCCTGCTCTGAATGTGCTCAGGAATGTTCTAGAGGGGCAATAGCTGGGCCAGGAGTCTGCTCACTTTCGGCTTCCATGGGCCTCACTGCACAATTGCCCTGAGAACATTAGCAATGCTAATTGAGGGTTTTAATTTTTAATCAGTTATGAGTTAACCTGGCAGATGTAGTTACCTCCCTTGGAAATGTGACCTTTATAAATGGACACCTTTGCTTTGACCCCATTGGTCATGGAGGTCTGCTCCTCTGGGCACATGTATCTGCAGACAGGCCTCCCTGGGGTTATTTATTTCCTTCTCTTAGGAAATAAATATACACTAATACTTTCCTACCCAATGAAAGTTGTAGTGTGGAATAAATGATTCTAGGTGAAGCACTTAGGAAAATACTGGGCACAATGTAAGGGCTGAATGGTGACTTGAAGGACTAATCCCTAATCAGAACAAACCAGTCAGAAGAGCACAATTCTATTTGCTATTTCCTCAGGTGGTCTGACTCTAGTCAATAAGCAACAAGGAAGATATGCTACCAATTTCTGGGAAATGTTTTCTCTCTCTAGAAATAGAAAGCTACATAAAGAGAAGGTTAGCTTTTGCACTCCTCTCATTATTGACTGGATGTTGTCAAGTGTGAACATGATGTCTGGAATTGCAGCAGCCATTCTGTTTCCATGAGGAGACAAGAGTGACTAGAAAGCCAGAATATTAAGAGATGCAGACTGGAAAGAGGAAGAGCCAGATTTCTGGACAAAACCAATGATTCATGGGCAAACCTCAGTTTTTCCTACCTTTGTATTTGCTGTTATGTATCCAACAATTGTAACTATCATGCAAGTCACTAAAGGATGGGTTAGTTGGGTTTTCCAATGTAGGCAGCCATTGTAACCTAAATAATGCAATTAAAAAGATAAAAGGGTCAAAGAGATCCCCAAATGTTCAGGAGAGATGTTTCAGGAATGTCATCAGGCTCTTTCCTTACTCTGGGAGAAGGCTTCCAGGAAGTGGGTGAGCTAACCAAATGCACCACTTTGCAATCCGTGGTCTTTCTCCACCTCCTTGCCTCGCCCTCCTTTCTGGCCTCTGCTTCCCTCCCTCTCTCCCCTCTTTCTCTCCCTGGCCTCCTGGCTGTTCCTCAAACGCAGTAAGCATGCTCCTAGCTCAGTTTTTCATTTCCCATTAACTCTGCAGAAAGTACTCTCCCCGGATCCCACATGGGATTCTCCCTCCTGTCCTTCAGGTTGGCATTCAAATGTCCCCTGTGGGAGAGGCTTTCTGTGCGCCAAGCTGACTAAGTGTGAGCTCTTCCACTGTCCTCCGCCTTGTTCTGGATCCGTCACAGCCTGAGAAGTGCTGCACTAACAGACAGGGCTGTTTTCACATTCCCTCCCCCAGGCCACCAGCTCCCAGGGAGACTGTAGGTGTGATTTGCTGCTGCATCCCCAGCATTGGCTGAACTCTCAGCACACAGAGGACGCACAGCAAGGATTCATTCTGAAGCACCTACTAGATGCCAGACACACAGAATAATTTGTTAGATCTGGAAGCCTGTCAGTTAATTCAGTTAAACTAATGTATATATATATATATATATATATATATATATATATATATATATATATATATATATATATACACACCATATTCCATAAATGTAATAAAATGCATTCTACTATACAGAAAGCCTTTACTATTTGAAAGGCAAACATAAATAACAAAGAATTAGTGCTGATTAATGACAATAACATATTATCAGCCCTGTATTATTTCAAACCCAATACTTTACCATCTTCTGAGTCTTCAAGACTATGAATTAGTTTCCACTGACAGAAATAGCCAAGTCCTTGAAGTTTCCTGGATTTTCCTGGACTTTGTAAAAGACTTTATTAAAAAAAAAAAAGCTTACTTTACTTTAGACTGCACGTGGGTCACTTCCCAAAGCCCTGAGGACCAGGCACCTTCGGGTTTGCATGAAGCCCAATGTTGGAATTTCTCTTTGGCCTTGTGCAATGCCTGTTTTAGGAGTCTGTTTGCTTTTGAAGGCCCACGATGTGTTTTCAATGTGGACACACGTGGAACCCTCCATGGAGAGACCCACAGAGGGAGGAGGGGCACTGCTCAGGGGAGGAGGCCCAGGACATCAAACAGGGTGGGGTGACATTTATTCTCTGCCTCTTAGCATCTACATCCCTTAGAGCAAGGCCTTTTCTTTCCAAGCCTTAGTATCCACTGAAGCAAAAAGGAAATAAAAATAATAATGTTCTCCACATTTTTACCAATTCAAGAGCTAAACAGATAGCATTTTATAAATATTGTCTAAAATGAATATCAACAATTTCTCCAAGTGATTACTTCATCTTCAGCTGCACCCTCTGGCCTTCGGAGCTGGGGTTTGCCCTGGAAGAATTTTCTGGATAACCTTCTGCATTTCTGCTACTGGCACTTTCTTCTAAGGCCTCCAGTGAAACTCTCTGCCTCTAGAACCTCTGACCTCACACAGGGCCAACTTCCACAAGGTGAATTTGGAGGACTGGAGGGTTCCGACATCTTCCCAGCAAGCCACAGAGCTGTACTGAAGGAGTACAGTTGTGCATCTGGAATGTGGGGTTGGGATGTAACACATTCTCCTCGAGGCTGGACATTTGGGTGCCTGTTAGAGATACATATGTTTTCTCCTGGCACCTTTGAAGCAATGCAAGCAGGTAACAGCCACACCTGGAGGAACACACAGAGGAAGACCTTCAGAGGAGGGTTTGGGGTGAAATGCCAGGCACACTTAACCTCCTATCTCAGATGAGCTGTGGGCTCCTCTCTCTGGAGGACAGAGACCATGGTGCTCAGGGCCAGGGAGGAGAGTTCTCTACTAGTTGAGCATAATTCAGTGTGGCTGAACTCTCAGCACACAGAGGATGCACAGCATCTGATGGGAAAAGACCTCGATGCCTGGTCCAGGAAAATAACACAGGGTGAGGCAGTAACAGAAGATCCCAGTGGACTATTCTTCCCCTGCCTGGCCCCAGGGGGTTCTGAATCTTTTAGGATCATTGAAACAGTGATTTCATGCCAAGTACAGCCTTTTCTTTTTCTTTACTTTTTGAGAATCTTGGCAATTGATCATTGTAGCTGAGAATTTCACCTTTTTCTAGTTTTATCTAGTTTATTTTCAGGACCTGTGTGTGAGTCAGGCAGATTAACAGCTGAGCTAAACAGCAAAAAACCATTTAACTTTTATATCTATGTTTCTACACAATCTGCAGCACATTATCTACCTATCAATCAATCTATGGATCCATCTATGGATAGATCTATCTATCTAATCTGTCTTCTTTTTCTACATTCAAATCTGTGTTGTATATCCATACATTTTAGATAGCTACATGTCTGTACCTGTTCTGTATCTCTTTCCCACATTCCCATTTATCTATCTTATCATCTGTCTTCTTTATCTACATTCATACATATGTATATTCCATATCTGTGACTGTACCTTCTCTGTGTCTGTTCCACACCTACATGCATTTTCTACATTTATCTTAATATCTATATCTACCTTAATTCTATGCTACATCTCTATCTAAATCAACATTGGTCCATCTCTTTAAGTTTCTTTGGCTTTCCTGTTTATATGTCCTATTATGGTCCCTTAATGGTGAATAGGGACAAGATACTTTTTGGAACCAAAATAAATATCTTTTCAAAGAAGTTTGGTGGTGAAACTAGTAACTGTGCAGTTTCACGACTTTAAAAATTAGCTTCTGAACATGTCTTTCGCCTCTGATGAAGTAACCTGATTTTCAGGGAAATTGATGCTGGAGAATTAAAGACGAGCCTCAGAATTCCTCTTGCAAAAAGGCCTTACCTTCAATCCCACTAGGGTGACACGTGTACTTTTATGATTGGGATATTAGAGCTTAAAGCCACATCCTTTGCAAAAGTTCCCTGGCATCACCTGCCTCCCGAGGCAAGAGAAGATGAACCTACAAAGAAATATCCAGGCCACTTAAATGCAGGCCACATCTCCAACGTGCCAACCCACCCAACTTTCTTTCTATCTCAGACAGATCTATACTTATCTACCTGTCTATGACCCAAGATGTACACATATTCCCATAATCTACTCTCTACTGTGTGGTAAAGAGGTTAATTTAAAGCATAAAGTGAATCATATAACTTTCATGCCCCAAACTCCCTTGTAGCTTTCCATTCTGCTTAGAATGATCTGGAGAGCGGATGAGCTCTGGCCATTGGCTGATCCTGCTGGCAAAAGCCAAGCCTGGGAAACACTTGGTGCCAAAAGGTGAAGATGGTATCAGCCTTGACTCAGGGCTCTGACACCAATAGGTATCAGGTGTTCCAGGACAATGGGCTTCCTGGGTGCAGCAGGACAGCCACAGAAATATTGGTAGTCTTGTAACGTTTTAGTGCAGGAAGAAAACTCTTCCTACCCCTCACTTTTTTTTAACTGGTGCATTACAGTCGTACATAATGATGGGACTTATTGTCATATATTCATTCAGGCACATGATATAACAATATAATTGGGACAATATCACTCCCTGGAACTTACCCCTTCCTGCCTGCCTCCTACCGCTTGGTCTCTTTCCTGATATCCTTTTGATTTTCATGAGATTTCCCACAAAAGCCTTGCACAATTTACAGTGCCCCTCCAGTTTAACTTCCTGATTGTGAGACCCTATATATCAAACTCACAGAGCTAGTTCTGGGTCACTGTTCCCCCCTCAGGGTGCAGAGTCCCACCTGGTCTCAGCTTTACTTGAAAATGGCTCTGTGTTCTCCATTTCCCACGGCCCACACTCGAGATCCTTTGTTGAAACTGAGCAGGTTGAAGTTCCCATGGTCAAGGCCCTGTGGTTGAGGCCCTGTGGCCGAGGTCCTGCTTCTACTTTTCATTTTCTATCCTTCTCCTTCACTTCAAGACAGGGCTTTCTATCAGTTTACCCAGCTTTGTGTCCTCGGAAGGGAATGCAGCCCCAAGCAAGGGAAGTGCTGCAGTAGGAGACCAGGGCATTTCCCTCGCTGACCGCCACCCCACCTTCTCTATAGTTACAGCTTATGAAATAGAGCTTTCCACACGAGGGGGAATTCTAACCTAACCTCACCAGGCCTCCTCTTTCAGCAACCTTGAAGAAAATGTACCTCCCTGCTCCCCCAGAACATGCTGCATCCCACAGCCATGCCTAACAGACAGGCACCCCTTCCCACTAGCGCATTAAAAAAAAGCCTCACTGACAAGAAAAAGGGGCTGGGGGTGAAGAGATTAAAAACGTAACACCTCTATCCTGGCCAAAGAAAGCAAGATTAACTGGGCTAGCCCCAGGCCTTCCCTTTGCCCACTCAGCAGAAGACTTGCAGTCCAGGCCCTCAGACACAACCTCCTGGGGCATTAGGGCGAAGGCCTCCCAGCCACTGGACAGTGACGGGAAGGTCCCCAGGGGCAGGGCCTTTTGGACCTTTCTGTCATTTCCCCACTATCTGCTTCCCATTTGCCATCCTCTGGATGGTTTGTCTGCCTGCAGTTCACCTCGCCAGCTACATCACACATTCCCAGAGGCTTGTCTTGCTGTGTTCTGCACCAGGGCCTGACTTGGAAGGCTGCCTGAGACACACCCAGTGCTAACCCCAGTGGGGACTGGTGACTCTGAGCTCAGGCTTACCAAGCTCCACCTGCTGCCCAGCTCAGCATGAGGTCCCAGTCCCTCCTTGGATCCCAGTCTGTCCCCAGAAATAGCCCTAATCTGTTGAGCATGTGGTAGGCACCTTGGTGACCATCCTTAGCTTCTAGATAGGACTTGTCTGGATGTGACATCTAATTCTCTCACTTGCTTCACTTTAGGCAAGTGGCTCACTTCTCTGTAGGTCTCTTCATCTACAAACAAAGAGGCCATGATAGCCCTCCCCTCTTCCTAGTGTTGCTGTGAGGGTTAAAGGCACTGATGTGGACTTAGGAAATTGTTTCATGGATCATCAGGGTTTGGTAGGCATTAGTTCTAAAATTACAATTACATGGTCATAATGCTTTAAATCATCAGTCATTTGCAGATTTTTTTTTTCTCATCTATCAGGGTAGAGTGCTTTGGCACACAGGGATAGCATTTCATTTATTTTAGAATACTTCCACATGAGTTTTTGTGCATTTGGCAATGGCAGCATATGTTACATACACAATTTCATTTCCGTAGTCTACACAAAGGAGGAAAATGATTCCTGGTCAAAATTGCTCTTTGAAACCTTTAAAGTCAACCATATATTCTACAGTTTGCATGAATTTGTAAATAAAATGCTTTAAAGTCAAAGCTATGCCCCTCCAAGAGTTGAGAGTTAATGAGTTAAAACAAAATAGGAATAAACAGAAAGCCCTTGGGCATTGAAACCATGCCGCCATTAAGGAGCTACCCAGTTCTAGGCCATGAGCCAGGTAAGATGGCAGTTTCCAAGTCTCCCATGGCTCTCCTTAGCTCTGGTCCAAGCTGGTCTCATCAGGAGGATTAAACATACCCTGGGGTCCAGGCCGAGGAACTGAGATTTATAGTGGGTGCTTCAAGGAGCCTTTCGAGTTACACATGTGAAGCCAGATGTCAACATCAAAAATCCCCAGTGTACGTGTTCCAACTCTGAGAGAAGTGATTCAGTAATGCTCAAAGGCATTGACCCTTTTGCAGAATGCAGAAAGGTTGAGATGGGTGGGCAAGAAAAAATCTTCTTTGGAGAAAGCCTGGATCATGGAGCTGCAGGGCGGGGAGTCTGGTGAGGACACGGTGTCTGTGCCCACCCCCTGCCTAGTAAGGAGGCATTCTTGGCCACAAGGAAGAGATCTTGAAAGCAGTGGGCACCGTGGAGTGGGTCTGAATCGTGCCAGGAGGCCTGTGAGGCTTGAAGGTGTTTCCCTGCTGGATGACAGAGCTGGGGAGGCTTCTGCACCAGGAACGGCCCCCACAAGGCGTCCTGACAAAGGAGATGCACAAAGACGAGGCTCCGCTATTTTAAAGCTGTTGTGAAAAATGAATCGCCAACATAATGGAATTTTGGAATGTGTGAGCTCCCAGCTCACCCTCTGCAAGTCCTCCCGCTTGTCCTCAGCTCCCAAAACTTCCATCCGAGGGAGCCGAGTCCTGGTTTGTATTTGTTTCTGTAAATCGGGTTTTTAAGTTCAGCATTCCTTGATGTGGGAGTAGTCAACAAGTGTTTGGAGGAAGGGATGGGTTCTTCTGCTTTACTAGATGTGGTTGTTTTTTTTTTTTTTTGGTACTGAGGCTTGAACCCAGGGATACTTAACCACTTCCCCAGTCCTTTTTATATTTTATTTAGAGACAGGGTGTCTCTGAGTTGCTTAGGACCTCACTAAATTGCTGAGGCTGGCTTTGAACTCATGATCCTCCTGCCTCAGCCTCCCCAGCCTCTGGGATTACAGGTGTGCACCACTGCACCTGCTATGTGGCTGTTTCCCACAGTGCACTCATGATGGTAATAATAGCTGATGTTCGTGGAGCATATTATCATACCAAGAAGCCTTTGTTTAAGCAGTTTGTGGGTGGTCTGCATATAAGTTAAAAATTAACTTCTGAACATTTATGCACTAAACAACTAAAGTGTGTGTGGAAAAAAAAAAAAACAACAACAACCAATTACTGACTAGAAAGAAGCCTGGTACCAGTCCCTGAAGAGAACACAGAAAGAAAAAAGATAAAGAGAGAAAGAGAGAGAGTAAGGTGGCTCAGAAGCTAACCTCTGGAATCCATTGGTTTTAGAGTGAATTGTTTGTATTTGGAGTTGGTCTATTTTTTTTTTTTTTGCTAATTTAAGATGCTTAACTTCCATGTTGGTAACACAAGGGAGAAATCTCCAAGGAGCAGCCAGGCAGCCCTGTGGATGTTGTGAGAGCTTTCTTTGGTGTCTGGTTTCTGAATGTTGAATATTTATGAGGACATTAATAATAGATCTCTCTTTGCTGTTGATATTAATGATAAAGTCTCATCTGAAGTGCAGAGGAGTCCCCTTGGCCTCAAGAAGCACAAAGTCCCCATTCCTGCTCGGCATGAGAGGTGTGAACGGAGCAGGGGAAGCTGCCCACCTGGCTCCAGGGGTCCTGACCCGCACAGCCTCCCCGAGAGGTCTCTAAGCCAGCGCCACTTCGGACCTGCCAGCGGGGGTTTCTGAACCGGTTCCTTCCTCACGCTGATCATCCACCGCACTTTTACTGTTCCATTTTTTTTAACCTTCTCCCAGGTTTCTCTTCCTGATTCCTTCAGTGTCTAAAATAGATGAGGATCAAAGACAACATTTAGGGATCATCTGCTCAGCCGTGGAAAGAGAAAATGACCCTGACGTCCTCCCAGAGAAGCAGCCTTGTCTGTGGGGACAGGGACTGGGCTGTGTAAGGAATTTATTCAAAATCCCACTTGTTTCCCTCAATAAATCCTGGTAAAACATGTCTTCTCTTGCCTCTTGAAGCTGTGTGTTCTTTCTGTTCTAATGTTACTGAAGCTTTTCCACAACCTCCAGTTCTTCATCCCCACATGGGACTCTATCATGAACGAGGAAGGGGAATTTGCTTGGTCCCATTCCAACAGTGTGGGTTGCGGACCAGTCCAGGAGCCTTTCCGTAGACCAAGAGCTTGGGGGAGGCAGAAGGAGGTAGACCCTCGGTGGTCTGGGGAGGAAGCTCTTGCTTTGTGTTTCATCCTCCTGTGTTTGGAGGCCCACTGCCGTGGTGGTCAGGTGTCTTGAGTCTGGATTTGGGTTCCATACTGGATGGATCAGGCCTGTCTGCTCTTAGTGTAGCTCAGCAGGGAGAAGACAGGCATCTTTCTGCCAATCCCAGCTTGTTGTCTAGGTCCTCTGCCTGGGGACTCATCAGGATTCCTCTGTGAGCTGTTCACCTTTCAGTGAAAAGACTCCCCAGTGATGGGATCCAAACTGCCCAGTGGGCAGCCTCCACCTGAGCCTCTTCTCCTCCACTGGTCAGCAGAGTGGGGGCATCTGCCTGCATCCTCTTCCAATCCAAGTTCTTTGGGAACAGGTTTCTGGAAGTCCCACACAAATGGTTCTCAGTGGAAAGGAGGAGAGTGTTGATGGATATGACCAGATCATCCAAGAGAGCAGTCAGCTCTGTGACTGGACTTGGGGATTCATGTGGGAAGAGCCCTTCCTTGATGCCAAAGCAACCCCAAAGCAACACAGCATGGGCACAAGGACTCATAAAACCACTTGTCAATTCGTGTCTTGCAGCATCTGCCAAAGCCATGGTCTCCATAAGTCTCAGGCAAAATCCCACTGGAGAGGAATGAGATAACAATGTCCACCATGCTCTCTCCCACACGACCATGCCCCTCCACTCCTCCATAGGTCACAGTCAAGGAGAGAGACTGGTTCCATTTTTCCTGATTGATTCTTCACACTTTCTTATCCGTTGAGTCTCCTCTGCTCTATTTCCTAAATTCATCATGACCATGAGGCACTCCTGGAAGGAGGCTGGTGCTTGGGACAAGAATACAAGTTGCAGTGTGGAGAAGACAGGTCTGGGTATGGAGAGTGGACATTCACGGGTTTGGACACTCCTAACTAAGCAGTTCAAACTGGTTCCTGTAAGTCTGTGACTAGCTCTTACTTCTGAGACTCTGCTGTGGATGGTCACAAAGGAGATGTCATCAAATGAAAGAGTCCTGCGTCCCCAGCGCTATTTCCCTCCTTTCTCTTCAGACAACTTAAAAAGCTTAGTGGCATCTCCCCCGACAATTGCTGTGGCACAGCTGCTCCAGCCTAGACCTCAGTTTAGCCTCCTGCTGGACTTCCAGCTCAGCAGATAGGAGACAGGTGCTGTCCTGGGTGGGTGGGAGGGAGGGAGGAAGGGAGCAGTGCTGGTGAATGAGCAGGGAGATGGGAACCCTCGCACCTTGCTGGTGGGTATGTAACCTGGGGCAGTGGCTATCGAAAATGGCTTAGCAGTTCCTTAGTAGGTTAAGCATCGGATTGTCACATGACCCAGCAATTTCCCCAAAGAAGGGAAAGCAGGTGCCCATCAACCTTGCAGCGGACTGTTCCCATCTGAGGGGCAGCGTGCTGCTGGCCCTGGGGTCTCTGCTGATGGCTGACTTCCTTCCCCTTACTCCACCCGCCTTCCCAAGGCTGGGCTAACACTCGCTCCTTGCTGCCTTATTGAATGGTTTATGGAAGACTGTTCCCACCCCATCATGGAGGCAGCTGTTCTCTGAAATCTGTGGGGTACATTTTTTTGGTGGAGGAAACCAGCCACCAGTACAGAGCAGGTGAGTCCAATGTCCTGCACCACCTGGGGCAGCCGGGCACCACACCACCTTCCCCACTCACCATGGAGCATCTCCACCCGGCAGCCTCTGGGGGGACGGTTTTGCTAAGCTTGTGCTTTAGAGCTGGTCTCACAAATATGATGGGGTCTGAATGCAGTTTTTCTTTTTCTTCCTTCCTTCCTTCCTTCCTTCCTTCCTTCCTTCCTTCCTTCCTTCCTTCCTTTCTTTCTTTTCTCTTTGTCATAACAAGATACTGGGAGCAAGGCGTAGAGATGAGTTGGATATCTGGTCAAGTTGCTATCTATCTAAAATCCCCATATTTTACACATATTACATGCATCATGAATGGAGCGGAGGCCCGCCATCTTGGCAGGTGTTGTTTGTTTGTCTTGCAGAGCAGGGGATGGAGCCCAGGGCCTCAGGTGTGCAGGGCAAGTGCTCCACCACTGAGCCAAAGCCCAGGCCCCTGGGCAAAGGTTTTGATTCTAACGTTGGCATGTGAGGAAATAGTGCCACTGGCTCTGAATTAATTCTTGAAAATACCTTTAAGAAGGCAAAATAGACCTTTGGATAAGACAAAGCTGCCTTTTTATCCATATAGTGTTATATAAGAAACAAAGTGGTTGATTTATGTTTAGGACACAAGAAATACCTGTTATATACAAATTAGGTAATTTCAGAATGTAATTATATATAACTATAATATAAAAATCATATATATGTATGTTAATTATATATAACTATAATAAATATATATATATATATATGTATGTATGTAAATATGTATATTTGTGTGTGTATATATATATATGAAATGTTTGGAACAAAAAATATTTCAAATTTTAGAATGCTTTTTGGATTTTTAGAATATTTGTGTACATATAATGAGATATCTTGGGATAGGACCCAATTCTAAACAGAAAATCGATTAGTTTCACATACATCTTATACACATAGACTGATGGTAATTTAATAGAGAATCTTTAATAATTTTGAGCATAAAAGCATTTCATGGGGTGGAATTCTCTTCTTGTGGCATCTTGCTGGTGCACAACTCTCCAGACTTTGGAACATTTCAGGTGTTGGCTTTTCCAAGGAGGGATGCTGCCCCTGTAATTGCCTGTAATAATTATATGGATTTCATAGGAGCAGATCCCAGGCCTGCACACCATGGCCATGAGCCCTCCAGGTGACCCATTCCCACCATGACATGGTCAGCAGCAGTAGGAAAGCCACACAGCTCCAGCCCAAGAACTGAGTGTGTGGCACTGTCTGGATTCAGATCAAAGGGCTTCCCTGTCCACCCCAGCCTCCCAGGGGAAGGTGACTCTGAAGAGTCCAGCTTCCTTCTTTGCTTCACGTCTATTTAGTTAATGCCTGCCACGCAGGCTACCAGATTTAGAGATCACAGATGTCACCCATACACAACTCCAGGGAGGTATTTCCTGCTCCCCTCCCAGGAGAGATAGGCCTGAATCCCCGTATCCAGTTTGCAGTATCTACTGGATTTGCTCTTGATCAGAGCTGCAGATCAAGGCTGTTCACCTGGACCCCAACACACACACACTCCCAGTGGTTGCTGGGTTCCACTTACAGCCCCAGGGCCAAGGTCTGCACCCCTGGAGCAGTCACCAGTGAGGTCAGGGGCAGGCTGGGGTGGCACCCACTTGGCTCCTGCAGATGAGAGTCTCCATGTACTCAGGGAAGGGATGGGGGAGCTCAGGAGAAGGGGGTAAGATGCCATGGAGCAGAGCAAGGCATCGGGGCCTGGGTGCAGAGGCAAGCAGGGCTGGGGCGTGATGAGCTGCGTGGACCAGGCACTGCAGGGAAAAGGTGTCCCAGTCTCTTTAGGGGATGGGTAGCTGCCCTAGTGTTCCTGCTGGATGGGCAGGAAAATATGAATTCATAAACAATGGCACAAGAACAGGGCCAGGTGTACTGTACTCCACTTCCCGAGTACAGAAAACCAGATTGAAGACTCAAACCAGGCCATTTGGGGACCTCAGGACTCAAGGCTTTGTTTTATGAGACTAGATAGGAGCATCAAAAGACTTCCCTATAGAGGTGAGTGGATTTTATTAGCACCAAATACAGGCAAAGCTGGCCAGGAAGATAGAGGACCCTGAAGACCAGTTCAACCAGTGGAAATCCAATGGCCTTTAAGATGCATGGATTCCCCATTCATCTAAGTTTCTAGAAATTTTATTAGAAAATCTAAATTAAAACTCTTCTAATTAAAAAAAAGTGGCACTATAATGAGACTATGACTTCTAGGCCAAATATAAATCTCTGGAAGTACAGATAGTGTGCCTCTTTGCTTAAAATGTTTCCTGCTGACTTCTGAGCGCTGATGGAGAAAGCCATTCTAAGTTCAGGCCCTTCCAACTTGCTATGGGGATAAACAGCTCGTGGAAATGGCCGGAACTGCATTTTCAACCATTGACTCTATAGCAAGGGGGCAAAGTCCAGTCAACCCTTCACACACCTGGGGACCAGGTGTCTTACAACACCCAGAGGGCACCAGAGCCGAGGGGCTGGTAAGGGGAGCATGGGTCAGTGCCTACTGGGCTCATGGTCCATGGCAGGAACTTGAAGTTTGCGTTGCACAGTATAAGAAACCTCATGGCCAGCTCCTCAGGCCCAGTGCTTCGTCTTCTGGGGATGTTCACTGGTTTCTTCCCCCTGTATCCATCATGGTTCTCCAGAGGATAAAGAATCAACAGGATGCATATCATTGCAAAGGGACTTACCAGGTTGGTGCCCATGTCAAGAGGCTGAGGAGGTCCCATGCTGGCCATCTGCAGGTCGTAGAGGCAGGGAAACTAGCGGCTGCTCAATCCAAGAAGCTGGGAGCATCAGAACGGGAGGGGTCAAGGATGCAGGCCCAGTCTGAGGCTTAGGACCTAGAAGTCCCTGGAATCCTGTTGCTGCAAGTCCACGTTACAAGGCCGAAAAACAGGAACCTGAGGTCCAGTGGTGGCAGCAGTGAGGACAAACCAGCTCCAGAAGAGTGCTTCTGGGCTGATGGAGGGTCTCCTCCCCCGACTTCTTGTGTCTTCTGGACACCCAGCCAATGAGACAGTGCTGCCCACACTTAAGGCTGGGCTTCCGCACTCATTCTGCTGACGCCCTCCCCAATTTTCTCCGGACCCTCCAAGACACACCCAGAAGTATGCTTTCTGATTTCCCAGACACCTCTCAACCCAGTCGAGTTAAGACCGAGGTTCACTGTGACATCATCCCTAACATCTGTAGATGCAGGAAACAGGATGAGCAGTTCTGTGACATAAGGAGGGACAGCAGGTGTTCTTAACCAGGAGGCCAGAGAGCAGAACTGCCGATAGCTCTGTGTGTACACACAAGTGGGTGCATGCGCCCCTCTCGGTGAGAGCCTGCTTGTTAGGTGAAACACTCTCGTGGTGAATAACGTATTGCCATAAATGCAAATTAGCAGCATCTCAGAATGCTCAGAAAGTGTGCTTTCAGAGAAAGGCACTCAAAGAAGGTTTTGTTTGTTTGTTTTTGAGATGGGGGTCTGGCTATGTTGCCCAGGCTGATCTAAAACCTTGAGCTCACGTGATCTTCCTCTCACAGGCTCCCCAGTACCTGGTGTGTAGCACCACAGCCCACTTAAACTTCTCAATTAGCCCTAAAACCGTGATTCTCCAACATTTTAGCCTTAGGGCCCTTATTAGACTCTTAAACATTATTAATGAGTCCAGAGAATTTTTTATGTGAGCTCTACCTGTGGCAATTTAGCTTATACAAATCAACACAGAGATGCTTTTCTGTTGACTTTACAAACACCACATCCATGACATGGCAACGTGAGGAATATCTTCTCAAAAGGTACCCATAGACTGTGAGAACCATCAGGGAGGAGAGTTCATGTTTGGAGCCCTTGCCGACCCCCTGGTTGTCCAGGAAAGAGCTGCTCATGCCCCACCTCTGCAAAACCTCCTGGAGCCTGGAAACTCCACCACCACTCTGGCTGGAGGAACAGCAGACATAGGGAGCCGCTGCCAGCCTGGTCACCCAGCACCGCCACCCGTGGTCCTCAGGGAGGGAGCATGGGCTTGCTGTCTATAGATGCAGGGCTCTTCTGCCCTCGACGATTCTTAACTTTCTTCACTTGACAGATATATTTAAAGTCATACAAAAGACCATCAGATGTCGTACATATTGAAGGTTCCCCATGTAAATTCAATATTCAATGCCACACATTGTGTAATGTTGAGATCAGGTCAACCATCTATCTCCTTGGATGTTCATCACGACTTTATGAGGAAAACCTTCCAAATCCTTCCTTCCAAGGTTCTGGAGGTATAAGGACATTATGGATCTGTTCCATCAGCCTGTTGGGAGTGGCCCACTAGAACTCCTTGCTCTAGCCACCCTAGAACTGAGTACCTTCAATGTCACCTCCTGCACCTACTTTTTCTGCCCTCCATTCTACTGGCCTCCACTCTGTACTCACTTCATGACACGGGCTTGTTCAGGTCCCACAGGGTGACAGCATGCCAGCTTGTCATCCTGCTCCTGGCTCCTTTCACTGGATGCAGTAACCTGCGGTGCCCTGAGGCTGTTGCACAAGACTGGTTTCCATTTCTCATGGATGATTGGTGTCCCGTGGCGGGGCATACCTTCATCAGCTGGTGGGCACCTTGGTGGGTGCCAGGGCTGTGTCTTGTTCCATCCACTCAGCTCAGTCAACAAAGCATGTTCAAAAGCATATTGGGATCACACATCCACAACTCTATAGACCCAGAGCAGGGAAGACAAATGAGTAGAGTATGGGGGCAGCAGAGGGGAGACTCCTCAGGCCCCTGGTGAACCTGGAGGTGACGGCTGCCAGAGGGCCTCTGCTCCTCCCTGATGTGGCTGGCACTGCCATGCATAGTGTGTGCATGTGTGTGTGGTTAGCATCTCTCACTTTAAATGAGAAACAGTGGATAAAGTCATAAACCCACTATTTTGTGCCTCCTGTGTAGAGCTGGCATTTAGGAAGTGTGTCTTCTTGGGCCAATGCTTGCTGCCCCTGAGCCCCACTATCTGAGCAAAACACTCCCATTACTCAAACTCCAAATAAACACTGGTATTTCCATCTTTCTTTTCTTTCTTTCTTTTTTTTTTTTATTCCTGAAGTGATTTCTCAACTGTCCTTGCTGACAGCTGGTGAAGCCCACTACTGACCCAAGCTACTTGGAAATGAAAAGAACCAGCGTGCAGGCTGCTGCAGGGATCCCTCCCCGTTGACACCCAGCAATGTGGCTGTCTCTGTTTCCAGAGCAAGGGTGAGGAGAGAGCCTACAGAGCAATGGGTCCCTTTTAGTGTGCTGGCCAAAAGAAGTCACTTGCTTTTTGCATACGGTACTTTTGGAGAGTGGGGGATGTTGTGTCTAATTCAAAAGAACTTTCTCCTGTGATTAAAAACTGATACTAAGGTGTCTTAAAGTGTTTTCCCTAGAGAGGAGTCAAATTTATTCATTTTGGTATTTTTCTCTTTCTCCTGAATGCCACAGCGCATCTTCAGGCATGCATGGGTCAGGGCAGGTAAACGTACCCTCCGCTGTTCCAGCTCATCAGCATGCAATCCCAACCAAGGAGCAACGTGCGAAGTCACTGTTCCGCTTCTCTCAGGGACCAACACTCTCTGAGCTGTGTGTTCTGAAAGCAGGGAGGTCCGATCTCAGTGCCATCTTTAGATGCAAAACACCAACCTGGGGGCTCTAGAGCCAGAGAACCCCATCATGTGCACCTAGCAGGGCTGTGGCAAATTCCCTAGCAAGACTCATGGAGCAGAGTGCGTGACAATCCCCATACATATCTCTTTCCTTCTTTCCCTAAGCCTCCCTCCTGCGTGCCTCTCTGTCTGCATTACAAAAATGTCTCCCAGGGGTGATCTTCACACCTGTCGGAGTTCTGTGTGGTACAGCCTGGTGTGAAGGTGGATCAGTGGTGTAGCAGCTGAGGGTTGAACTCCACAGAGGTCAGGAGGGGCCAGCAGGAGGGGCCAGCAAGCCCTGCTCTCAGCTGTATCCACAGTGGTGGTGGGGGGTGTCCTGTGATGTCACTGCAGATGGGACCAGCCCAAGACATGCACAGGTCTGGGTACAGCCCAGGTGAGCTGAGTGCAGAGGGTGAGGGCAGAGGTGGGCTCTGCAGAACATTTGGAAAGCACAGAGGAGCAGAGAGAAGAAACTCAAAGTCGCCGGCTGGTCCAATACTCAGAGGCAACTCTGTTCAGATTTTGCTGCGAATGGTCTAGTCTTTGGTTCTGTCAATTGTGGACCAAGAAAGCAATCAGATAATAAATAACGATCGATAACACATTGGATGCTTTTTATGCTGTGCCTATCTTTATTAGTAACTATTTTCAGCACTGTCATTTCTTCCTGGTTGGCTGATATTAAATTATGTTTACGAGCCGATTTTTATACAACCCAGGGACCATAAACTCAATTACTTACAGGCTCAGACAGATGAATGGAACAACTGGATTCAGATGGAGGACTGCCGGATGGAGTTGGGGGGGATGCCTACACAGCCCGCGGGGGGCACTGTTTCCAGCTGTGGTCCACCTCTGCCATCTTAGCTAGCAGTGCGGCTGGACACACTGGTCTTCCAAGGCAAGTCATCAACCCAGAGTTGACCTTAAAAGCCCATTTCTAAATCCTGCAAGTGCCAGAACTTTTATTTAAATCATTGGGTGGCCACTGAGGAAAAGTCCATCAGCTAATCTGTTCTAGTTAGCAGCCTCAGTACTCATGGGATTCATCCGTGAGTTTTAGATGAATTTAGTTTGTCCCTGATTTTCATTATTGAAACAATCTAGCAATGATTATGTTGGAACTGAAATATATCTAATACGTGATTAAACTCTTGGAGTTAATATAAAAATAGGGTGAATTAAAAGTTATACATTGTTAAGGCTCTTGAAGGTCCATACGGGGAGAGTGTACTAATGGACTATGTCTTCAGCAGTTTGCACTAATATATGATCTCTTTACCAAGGTGGATCATTATCCACATGTGAAACACTGCATATAACTTAGTAATCTCATCAGTTTAGAAGGTCACTTTGGTGTGCTTTGTTATTGGAATAGCTCAAGAATTCTGTCCAATTTTGTGTCTTCTTTAATAAGTGGTCTGCATCTATTCTTCGCTTTGTTTTTTCATTAGCTAGAGTTCTTCATGTATTGAGGATATCAACCACCAGATGATGTTCTACACCGTATTTGGAAACACATAAAGTTCCATCTCAACACAGATTTAATATTTAACCAGGTGTTTATAATATTTCTTACAATGATTTTCTTTTCCTTATTGGAAATATTCCAATATTTGAAACCTTATGACATTTAATACCCTGAGAATCTGGCCATTGGTGGATCATCAGATGCCCCTCCACACCATCTTGCTATTTGCCCAGGGTGACTATATTATGCCTCGGTAAGAAGAAGCATAGATGCATAAAAGCAAAGCGTAGGGGAAACATGAACTCAGATTAACACTCTACTCCCCGGGGGAACCCATTGGGGTTCCTCAACTCGACATGTCTGAGTTCTAAGGTAGCACAATAGCTCCTGCCTGGGATGCCCCCACAGAGCAGTTGTGGCTAAGCTTTCTGAGCCCTGGGCTTCTTCTTCCATCAGGACTCTCTGCTGCAGAAGTGTGTCCACCTCCTTGCCTTCTCCACTCCTGTGCTTGGCCGAGGCCTCTGTCCTCCCAAGTGGTTTCAGAAGGCCAGGCCCAAATGCCCACAGTGTGTCCCTGTGCTAACCAGCAGGCCCTCCCTGCAGCAATTCACTCTTTATTTTTGGCTGGAACTCTTCCTGAGCTCCAGCCCTATGCCTCTCCCCATGTGGAACCTGTGACTCCAGGTGTCTCAGCAGCAATCATTTCTCTCTCTCTTGTGCGTTGGTTTTCATGTATGAAGTCATTAGCCCCTTAACAGGCACAATCCAGAGAGCCTGACTTTCCTCCTGATGGGCATCTTCAGCCTCCTGGGTGCACTCCAACTGTGCACCCGGGTCACTAAAGTCCTTAAGGAACGTGACCCCTCCATGTGTCTGTATTAACTTGCCTGGTTTTGTACATCTCACCAAGAGTCCTTCCCCCAAACCTGCTCATTGAATGCAACCTATGATCACATGCCTTCCGAGCCCTTGAAACAATTTATCATTTACCAGAGACCTAGAATGCAGCCCACTCTCATGGAGTTAGATTCCCCTTATGGTCGACGCTACCCAGAGGCCTACACTGCCATTTCCCCCAGCTTCCCTCTAGCAATATCCAACTAAGTGCCACAGAGGTCCACACAGGAAGGACCGAGACCCCTCTGCAACAGAGGGCACTGGGCCCGTGCTCCCCAGGCTCACCCTTCACAGTCACTGTGCTTGGAGCATCTCCCTGTATGGGTTTTCCTGACATCCCTCATCACCCACCTGGCTTGTCATTCCTTAGGAGGTCTCCTCTGGACCCCAGGCTGAGCTGAGCACCATCTCCTGAGCCCCACGCCCTTTACATGAGTCCAGCGTCTGCGTCTTTAAATGTCCAGCTGCTGTTTTAGTTGTACTGCAAGTAGAAGCTCCTTGAGGAAGTGTCCAGGGTCCCATTTGTCCCTTTATTCCCAGGGCCCGCCACAGTCCAAGGAACATACAATAAATATTTGGATTACACTATAGGGATTCTTCAGGATCATTTTGAAAGTCCTTTCAGCTCTGCTATTTTATCCTCCCTATTGGGTAAATGATGAAAGAAGGACCCATTATTCTTAATTTAGGATGTGTGAAATGTCAGGCTCTGGCTCAAGCCCTACTCACAGTGGAGTCAGTAAAACTTACTTATGATTTATGAAATCTACTTAGTCCACATGCACATCATCCATCACTGTGAGCCCCGAGAGCTACAGCCTTCCATCTGAGATGGGAATTGAGCCACTGTGAATGTACCGAGTCTATTTTAGAATCTGGTGACTAACATTTCTGCCTCTTCCACAGTAGCCTCGGGCTGGAACACAGAGATTCTATTCCTAGATCGTGTGGTCTAAAAAAACAGCCATTTTTATTTTTCCTGGAGAAGACTTTGGGGAGAGCACAGAGGAGATGCATTCCGGATTCATAGGGGTGTTTGTCCACAGCTACCGTGACACAGCAAGGAATCCCAGGGTCTTAGAATTGTAGAGGCTTCCACCTGTGCACCTGGGCTTGGTTCCCACAGCCACCTTCTGCCCTGGAGAAGGGGCCCATGGGATCCTCCCAGGGAGGGGAAAGAAAGACAGATAGGAAAGACACACCAGCATTAAGCACTTTCTCCCAGCAGAAGTGACAGATGACACTTGTTCTCCAAAAGGAATCAAACAACTTCTGATTCAGCTGCAGGCAAGTCTGGGAAGTGGGAGAAAACATTGATGTGGGTGGGACTCTCTGCCTCTGCCAAAGGCTCCCAGGTACCTGAGGACTCATCCAAGGCATTCTAGCACTCACTGGGACAGATGTCCTGTCTGGCTTTATCTTCTGGGTTCTAGAATCTGGAATCTGAAACACAAGCTTCCCCCAGCTGCACAGCAGCCCTGTGGCTTCAAGCACAGAAATCCTAGATGTCAGGCTGTTGTGTTAAGGGAACCCTCTCAGGCAGAGAGAAACAGGAACGGCGCCCTGCCAGGAAACTCACCCACCAGAGCCTGGGCAGGCCAGCGCCACCCTCTGTATTGGTTTGTTCCAGTCTGTTACCTGGATCCCTTCTCCTAATAAGCCCTCAAAGAAGGTCCCACCTGGTGTCCGCTGTGTGTCACTCTGCTCAGGGCCTTAATCTCCTAGCCAATGAATCAATTAAGTTCAGGCCGTCCTGAGCTTGCTTATCTGTCTCAACAACTGGTGTTTCATTAGCACATTTGGAAAGGGCACACCCCACTTTGTTACTGCAGGTGCTCAGGTCATTCCATGCCGGAGGAAGATCAGGTCTGCCGTCAAGCAGCCCAGTGGTTTCAGGGCACATGGTGAAGCCTGGGGGACCCCTTCCCGGCACCACGACTGCTGGGCTTCCCAGGTTTATTCAGATTTTACACCTTTAGCAAGTGCAGGGAGCCGACTTCTCCTGGATATCCCAGGCTCTAGGCTGAGTTCCTCTGACCTGAAGGTACAGGGAACTGTGAGCTGCAGGGGGAGAACACACACATGCATGTGCACACACACACACACACATTTATATTAGCTCCCCTGTTGGGATGTTTTACATTCTCAACTTCACACTTCCACACGTATTTTCTGCAGTGAGCCTATATATGTTTATATTTAAGAAGAACTCAAATCAACTCAAAGCTTGCTTCAACGGACTGTGTGTATTTGGGGATGCAGGATGGACAGCAGCTCCTGGATCCTCCATCTAAGGGTGGCTCCCTCTCCAACACTCCCCAGCCACAACCCAGGCCACAGCAGCACAGGGCTGACGCTGAATATTTCCAGAATACTTTAACACAGGAGCTGGATGGAGTACCAACTATAGCGTTGTCAAGGACAAAACTGCTTTTCTTGCACTTTGTCACTTTGGAGCTGGATTTCAGGCTCAGGGCCAACTTCTCTGCGTGGTGACCCTGCTCATCAGTGAGCTGTCTTGAGGAGACGGTTGCTTGACTGTGCACATCCCCATGGCAAGACTTTAGTTCCAGCAGCCTCTGCACACTTCTTCTCTTCATCAGATATAGGGGAAAATGTCTGCTAGCAGAAATCCAGTCCAGGCACCATCTGGTACTATTTCCAGGGTTCAGAAAGATGACTCCAGAGCCATGTGCCTCATTTGTCAGAGTGAGAACCTCGCTCACATTCTGCAGACCAGCTTGGTGGCTGCCCCTTCTTCTGGCCTTCAGGGCTGAGGTCTCTGGGACCAGCTGAATGGCAAGCTACTTCTGGTGCCTCTTGCTCGATACAGGAAAGAGCAGCCACATTGCAAGTTCTAGCTGCCAAGAGCAGCAGCTATTTCCAGATTCAAATGCAGTAAGCAGATCTGTTTACACAAATCCTAAAGTTTCAGGTCACCTACATAGTAGAAAATCACCTGTACATGTTGACCTCCAGTCCTGCAGGGTTCAACAGTGTAGAGCTTTCTTTGCACCTTTGTGTCTATGTAAAATAGTTTTCTTGTATTCTCCCTCATGAGAACAATTCAAAGTTCTTTTCTGTGTCCCATCTGAATAAGGATATGATGAAAAATCGACTCTTTGGGGTCCAATTTGAACAGGCACACTGGAAACAACCAAACACCTCTTGGACATCATTTGTCATTGCTCTGTTAAAAGACAGTCTCCTTGATGGCTTCCAGAGCACAGCACCCCTCCAACAATGACATCTAAATGCAAGGTGTTGTAGGTGACTATCCAGAAAGGGTGAGACTTGGGTCCTGTTGTTTTAATTTGCTGATACCTAGAATATACAGGCAATGGCTGGAGCCTTGATAGTACTTTCGGATCATGAAGAAAACTTACAGGAGCCTTAGGACTGATAGCACTGAGGAGAGTTCCATCAGCCCTTAACTGACAAATAAGAGCAACATATTTTTATATGAAAGGAAAATAGATTTCCATCATGAGTAACTGGATCTTTTTAAAAAAACTTGCTTTTAAAACAATTCCTGATGCTGTAGAGATTTAGGATATTAGAAGATAGTTCCTTCTAAACAGGATAGAACGTCACTTTAAGACCAACTGTGTTCCTGGCTCTGATTTCTGTCTACCCAATTCCTATCACTGACCAAGTTGGCCTCCTAGTTAGCTCAACTCTACCAAATAGAGGTCCTCAAGTGGGAAAGTCAACTTCTTCATCTCCAAAAATCTGTCCTAAGTTCATGACATGGGGTTTCTAGTTAGACCCTTCTGGGAGCCTAAATCCAGCCAACCCCTATTCTGGCTCTTTGAAAGCCAATGGAGAGCCACAGTCCCTCAACTCAACGAGAGTTGGAATCTGAAAGGCAAGGAGACATCCCGAACAGGGTCCTTGAAGTTGCAGCCCTGCAGAGGCCCCAGTTTTCACCAGTCACTGACAGACAGAGCCATCTCCATCTTCAGTTTCGGTCTCCATTCAACATGCTGCAGAGCAGATGGGCGTCATTCTCAGGACAGCGTGAGAGGCGGACAAAGTCTTCAGGCTGGTGCTGATGATGCCCACCGCACACATGAATTGAGCATCGACTTCATGCCAAACAGAGTCTAAGGGACTTAGAGGATTTTTATATGCATCACCTCTTAAGTCTCACAACAATAATAACAAAAATAACTGTGAAAGTGACATTATGATTCCTTTTTTTTACTGTGAACAATAAAAATTTTAAAAACTATAAATCAAAAAATAGTCATGATGATTGAGAAGAGACGATCCAACAAAATCTAACATGCGGCATGGTCCACAACAGCCAAATGGTAGAAACCACTCAGATGCTCGTTAACTAGTAAGCAGGTCAATGAATTTTGATCCATGCATACAACAGACCACCTCATGGTCAGGAGTCCTGACCATGAGGTGGTCCATTGGAGGCAAGACTGTGAGCACAGCAGGGAGGGACGTGGAGGCAGAAGCAGGCCTTCGGCTCTGCAGGGATTGTTTTCCGTGTATCAAGAAGAAAATCAGGATGGAGTGGTGGCACATACCTGTAATCCCAGCATCTCGGGAGGTTGAGGCATGAGGATCATGAGTTCAAGGCCAGTCTCAGCAATTTAGTGAGGCCCTAAGCAACTCAGTGAGACCTTGTCTCTAAATAAAATACAGAAAAGAGCTGTCAATGTGGCTCAATCCCTGGTACCCCCCACCAAAAAAAAAAAAGAAAAGAAAAGAAAAGAAAAAGAAAAAGAAGGAAATCATCCCTAGTGACCCCAGCCAGCTTGCTTAGCACCTTGCTGGACATGCATGGGCCACACATGCCGGACTGCTGGATAAAGGGAGCCAGGTGATCGTGGCTGGCTTGGGTTTGGCTTCATTGTCTCCTGGGGCTGGGGACAGCAGATAGCAGAAAGGGGGAAGTGACCCTTAAAGAGGCAAGAGGCAGCACAGCCATGGGAAGACCCTGGGCTTGAGGACTTTTAGCAACATTTCCTGTCAGTGTAGGGGAAGCTGAAGAAGAACTAGAAAAACATCTTTTATTTTAAGTTTTTCAAAAATGTTTTAAGACAGAATCTCACTATTTGCCAAACTCAACACACTGTCCTCCTGCCTCGGCCTCCCAAGTCACTGGGCCTACAGGTGTGCACCACCATGCCTGCTTTAGAAGAGCATCTTAAAAAAATAAATTGATTTCCAAATTGACTTTGCACTCAAAGAGGAAGGGCAATGTAGATAAGAATAATTGCTATTTAAACATTTTAAGTCTCAACCTATTTTACCCAGATTGATTTCCTTTATTTCATCCAATCTGAAGAAGAGAGCTACTTGTCTCTGTTGGAGTGACCACCGTAAAGGCACAGGAAGGCCCTCGGAGCAAAACATAAGGTTTGTAAGAGTTGACATAGTGGCCTCCACCCCTTATCTGAAGGAGGTGCATACCAAAAACTCCAGTGGGTGCCTGAAAATGCAGATAGTACCTGAATACACACACACACACACACACATATACATACAGACCCATATCAACACAGATACATGTTGTGTTTTCCTATACATAAATATCTATGATCAAGTTCAATTTGTAAATTAGAAACATTAAGAGATTAATGACAATAACATAATAAAAAAAGAAAAAAAATGTATTTTTTTCCTACTGTAATGAAAGTTATGTGAATATGTTTTATCTCAGATTTCTTATTGTACTCACTCTTTTTGGGATCATGAAGGATGATACATAAGGGAAGTACTTTAAGCCTTATTTTTAGTAGATGGCAGTTGACAGCATTACAACTCCTATGAATTGGGACCAGTACTAAGTAAAATCAGAGTTATGTGAACCTAGGAAGTGCAATACTGTGACAGTTACTCTGGTAACCAAGATAGCCATTGAGTGACTAATGGGTGGGTAGTGTATATAGTGTGGATACACTGAACTAAGGGATACATCATGGAGCAGGATGGAGTTAGATGATATCAGATTACACCCCACAATTCAGAATGGCAGAATGGCATAAAACTTAAGACTTGTGAATTGTTTATTTCGGCAATTTTCCATTTAGTATTTCAGACTTTGGATGACTGCAAGTAATTGAAACTGCAGAAAGGAAAACTGAATAAGGGGGGACTGTTATAACAGGAATAGCTTTAGCCAAGTTTGCTTCTGAGGTGTAGAGATGGAATTCTTTCAAGAAAATCCGAACTCCTGCCCGGTGGCTGGGGAGGAAATTGCTTTGTGTTAAAAATGGTTATTTCATGTTCAACCTCTTTCAGGTTTTCTAGGTCTTATCACATCTGATCATTTAATGACAAGCCATATTTCACAGTCATTTAAAAAAGCTTCAGGTGTTTGTCTCAGGCTGGAGAAACAACCCCAATTACAACTTTGGCAGTTTAATATTTAGACCCTGTAAATGGAACGGTGAAGCATTCCCATAGCTTGGCAGTCGTCATGGTGGGAAACCGGTGGCTCCTTCCTTCCAGGTCAAGCCTCTGAAGTCTTCCTGGGCAGGTGGCTGGCTGGACCGCTGATGATCCTCTGCAACTTCAGGCTTCCTGTGCGCACACACCCCGCACGTGCGAGTCCCGCGGCCCTCCTTTAGGAGAGTCTGTGTCTGTCTGTGTCTCACGTGCCCAAGCCTGGGAGAATTTAAAGTGACGTGAACTAATGACAGTGGGGAAGGGTGTCATTTCCCATCAGACTGAATCACAATGACAAGTGGGTGGCTGTGAGAACCGGGCTCTGTGGGACGAGACCCCTGCTGCCTGCTTTTCCATCTGAAGACAAGATTTTTCTTTTAAAAACATGGCTGAATTCTCCTTTTAAAGGCATTTAACTACATGGACTTTGAAACAATCGAAATTTACTGACTTATTTTTTTAAAGAGAAAAATAGGAATTAAAGGTACAAATAACCCCCCCTACATACACCAAGAGGCAGAACAGCTTGTATTTTGGTAACTTTCTCAACTATAATCCTAAAAGTATAGAGTACCATAGTCCCCCCGCCCCCTGGCCAACAACAACAGCAGTAATACCTTTGGTTTCTGAGCAAATGTATTTTCAAATAATATTTCCCAGAGGCAGAAAAAAGTGAAATTTCAAATATAACATGCAAAAGTAACGAGTCAGACCAGGCTCCTCTGATTGCCAGGGGTGGAGTTTAGGGGGTCATCCATGGTGGTGTGCAGACTAGCCTCTCAATCCTCTCTTGATCCCTTTTGCGCTGAGCTCAACCTGTCCCAGTGGAAGTCATTTCAACCTGTGGCTCTGGGCGCCATCTCTACCACAGCTCCACAAGTCACTTTAACACCCTCCCAGGCCGGCCCGGCCCTTCCAATCAATAGTCTATTACCCAGGGACCTCAGTGGCCTTAAATCCAAGCCTGACACTGTCATCTTATGACCAGATGGCCTCTGCCTCCTGCAGAGGGCCACTGTGAGGTGACCACAAGCTGGTTACACAGTCGTGTAGTCCCAGAGGTAGGAATGGGGCTTGCCATTAGATGTCATCAAGTAAGGACGCAAAGCAGCCCCACTCCAGGGAAATTGCCTTTTAGAAATGTTAAGCCCCCCTCCCCAAGAAGCTGAAGCAGATGGCTGCAATTTATATCATTTAGGCCATGAGCTCTCTTTGAAAAGTTTTATTGTGTTTAGTTTTTAAACCACATAGCTTTTTAACATACATGCGCTATAGGAGTGTGCAGTTGGCATTTCTACGTCCATCTTCTCTGTTGCCTTTATTGTAAAAGGTTAAAATGAGAAATGTAAACATCTATCACAACCCTAAAGGTTGGGGATAATTGTTTTTATTAGCATAATCTTGAACTAATTCGTGCTGCAGGGTGGTATGATTTCCTTCTTCAGGACATGAATTATCAGAAGTCTTTCTTCTGATTAAAAAAAAAGTGCAGAAAGAGTGAAAAACTTCTAAAAAGGATGAGTCAGAAACAGATGCAAGAACGTTAAAAGACTCGATGATTACTGGCGACATATTAAGAACTTATAAAATCAATAAGTAAACACTTGGGTTTTTTTCCTTTTTGGTAGCTTTTTAATTCTCTCACAATGATACTGATGCACCTGCTCGTTAGCATCAGTTGGTGTTTGTGGAAGTTGCTAAGACAACAGAGGAGAGGAGGGCGCTCTGCCCACAGTCCTGTGGCGATGGGGATGCCCGTTGCCCCTCTCCTTAGTATCACCATATTCTGCACTGGCATCTCCCATGAGTCACGGCCCCACCACGGCCCTCGCACCACCACCACCACCACAGCTGCCCTCTTCACCTGAAAGTTTCCCCAAAATGCATTTTCCCAGGCTACCTTCATCTCCCAGGAAACCGAGGCAGCTTCCCTGCTCCTCAGCACATGGACTTGATAGACCCAATCTGATCTTTTCTTAAAATTGGGAGCCATCTTGCCACAAATCCATGAAAAGATAATTTCGGCTTTACTATAAATTACTGCAAATTCTGAACCTGCTTGGAATGCCTGTCCGTGCCTTGAACTCACCCATACCTGGCTCTCTGACCAGATAGCAGCCCTCTCTGAAATTTAGTGACACCTCATAAATATTGGCCTTCCCTGGCCAGACAACGACCCTCTCTGAGGCTCTAATGGTCCTCATAAATTCTGATGTTGGGGCCAGCAAAAAAATGTAAACTACCATTAGTGTGATGCTTGTCAGAGTTCTGTTATCTGTAACCCCCCTTTGTGTAACTTTCTGGGCTATAAAGCTGGGCTGCAGGAAAGCTGGGGTTGCTGTCTTGTTCCCACCTTTTTGGGAGGGAGAGGCAGCCTGGCCAGTCGAAATAATAAGCTTGCTTTAATTTGATTTTAATTGGAGTCAGTGGTCTTTTCTTGCGTCCTGGTCTAACAGACTCTCCCTGACCTTGGGTCCAGGCTCTGAGACCCAACTACGGCTACTGCAAGCATGACCTTGACTACATCCCCAATCCTCTCTGCTAGAAGCTGGATCCTGGAGTTGATAATGACTTGGATTCCTCCCAATTGGGAATATCTATGCCAATAATTTCAGTAAGTCCATATCTATAGAATCCTACCAACGAAGTGGATGTTTTAACAGAGAGAGTTCTGCTTCCTTAATTTGCACCAGCAGGGATTTCAAATGTATACTATCCACAGTGCCTATGGTGGGTAAAAATAAGTATATATGAGCATATGAATAGCTAGTTTTGTAAGTTTCTTTTTTTAAAATTTTTGTACCAAGGTTTTAACCCAGGGGCACTTAACCACTAAGCCACATCCCCAGCCCTTTTATGTCGGGGTTTTAGCCCCCTTTTCCCTCCTGACCTGTGGGAGAGATTGGGGGAGCATGCCCTGACCAGGACGAACCAAGAAAATTAAAGATCGACTGGCCGCCCACACCCAGCCCTCCCTCCCTGCCCCCCCAGGACAATCAGTCATGCCAGGGAGAACAGTCAAAGCAGGATCTTGATTATTGAGAAAACACACACAGCTAATATAATATACAGGAGCCAATCAGGATAAAAGTCAGCAGGGTGGGGAGAATTTACATCTATACCCATCCTGCAGGCAGTAATGGGAGATACGAGCTGTCCATGAGGGCAGAAGGGTTCTGAGCCTATCCTAGAGGCAGTCCAATTCTTCATCACAACCCACGGCAATGCCTTCTGGCTAATAACTAGCTGCTCTCTTAGCCACATGTGGCCCCAGGATTGGGAAGCAGGAAGCAGCCAGCAAGTTAAGGTTTCTTATGCAACATGTCCCACGTGACATCATGCCCTACACTTTTCTTTCTTTTTTTTTTGAGGGGGAATACTGGGGATTTAACTCGGGGAACTTGGCCACTGAGACACATTCCCAGCCTTTTCTTGTATTTTGTTTAGAGACAAGGTCTCTTGAGTTTCTTGCTGCCTCACCATTGCTGAGGCTGGCTTTGAACTAGTAATCCTCCTGCCTCAGCCTCCCAAGCTGCTGGGATTACAGGTGTGCAAACACTATGCCTGGTGCTACCCTTATTTATTTTAAAACTGGCTCTTACTAAGTTGCTGAGGCTGGCTTTGAACTTGTGATTTTCCTGCTTGGCCTCCTGAGCTGTAGTTTTTATAGGTTCGTGAGTTTTTGTAATTACTGATTCGTTTATTCCACAGATATTTATCGTCCGTGTCCATAACCTTTCCTGCCTAACACATGACAGAATCTTCAAACAGAGCAGCTCTAGATAGAACTATTTGCTTTTTCCCAATTCTGTGGATTGGGAATTTGGTATGGCCTTAGCTGAGATGGGCTCATGTAGTCACTAGAGGTAGAGTGGCCTCACAGGGGTCTGACAGTTGGTGCTGGCTCTCTGCAGAGGGAACAGGGTCCCATGGACATGGAGCTAGTCATCCTACAGGCTAGCACACTCCTGTTCAGGGTGACCATGGCAGGATTCCCAAGAGCGGCAGGAGAGGGTGAGCTCCAGAGAGAAAGAACTTCTTAAACTTCTCTTTAATGACATTTACTAATTGACAGCAATTCCAAGTTCAAGCTCCAGAAGTGAATATGAATAAGTAGATGTCCTTTTCAGCAGGGGGAAGGAGAGGTCCCTGACATGCAGGGTGACAAAGAAAGGGTGAGTGTGGGGTCACACCTGCCTCTTACCACAGTGGCTGCCAGCTTAGGGTTCAGCATGGGGCAGTTTGACAGAAAATGACCCCAATGACCTCTCGAAAATGGAAAATGTTTAACACCAGATGGGAACACTATTTTGTTGCTGTTTTGGTTTTTAATTTTTTTGTTATAAAATATTTATAGAGAAACAGAAAGAAAGACATGAGGATTTCTGTACCTCCCTTTCCCTGACTTGTGCCCAGCCTCCCACTCCAAGCAACCCCCTCCCCCCAGACTGTGCCTGCACTGACTGTCATTGTCATCCGAGGCCCCCAGGCTACATCAGAGCTCACTCTTCACTGTCCCACACTCTGTGCATTTAGACAAGTGTGCGGTGACTGCTGTGGTGTCACAGAGTGGCTCACTGCCCTAAAGGTCCTCCATGTTCTACCTGGTCACCTGGATAGCTTTTTGGGATAGAGGCGGTTGAGGAAGCTTCTCTGTGAAAGGAACTCAGAGCCTGGGAAGGCCGAGGGTGTAGCCAGAAGGTGTAAGGGTCCGGCAAAGCATCGGAGAAAGAGACCACCAAGTGACCACTCATGCAATTGGCAGAAGGGGATTTATTGAACCAGCATGCTGGGGCTCCGTGCCCACTCAAGAAGGGAAAGCAGCCCAGAGCCCTGAGCAGGGGCTGAGCACTGCTTAAGTACACTTTTTTGGGAGGGCGGGGGTTTTACATACATCACAGTCTCCTTTAACAAATAATCATACACCACGGGAAAGTCAAGCAACAATTCTTAGACTTGATTAGTACATACATTGGCGGGAACAGGTCAGGCGGGAGTGATAGGTCAGTTCTAAATGGGGTACACATTCAAACTGATTGGTTTAGGCCCTGCAATGCCTACATGTGACCACACAGAGCCCTTATTAAACAATCCAAATAGTCAGGGGAAATATTTACTGGGCGGTTCCAAGCATTGTCTTAACAGCTACAGAAATTTCAGGTTTTGCAGGTAGCATAGAAACCTAACAATACCTAATCCTTTACATTTTAACTCAGACCTTGCAGCTTAGAAACTTTACAATGCCCGGTCTTTTACCCTTTAACTTTTACGCTTTAACTTCAATTTCTTTTACCCTTACAAAGGTTGAGCTAGGACTGGTGCTCAGGGCACAAAGCATGGTGGGAAGTGACTCTGGACACCACATGGCAGGTCAGTGAGTCAGGGACAGAGCAGGGAGCGAGGTCGGAAGGGTGGGCAGAGCCAGGACACAGCAGCAGGGTGTCACCAGGGAGCAGTGACCGTCCTCGGTAGTGTTCATCTGGATACCATTGGATCTTTCTGAGACCACTTCAGAAGGGACAGGAGGGACACAAGTCAAAGCAGACCAGCTGGTCTCCTTTCAGGGGCTGTTCCCTGACTTTCCTTAGGTGTCACTCAGTGGTTGACTCTCCAGGAAGCCAGCTCCTCCGTGGACCCACCTATAGGGCGTGTGGAAGCTGAGCCTGACCCTCATGGAGCCTCAAGATAAGAGAAGCTGCTGAGACAGACCTACCCAGGGGTGGTGCCCAGGAGGGTGCCCAGGGGTGGTGCCCAGAAGAGTGCCCAGGAGGTCCTCCAGACCTGGAGCCAACAAGCAAGGCCCCTACATAAGCATTTTTCCTGGTGCTGAGGGGTCAGGGGTTAATGCTGGGTGACTGTTCCGAGGACTGACCGAAGTAGGGCATGGGAGCCTCAGGAGCCCCTTGAGTACCTCCAATGGGCTCCAGCTCTCACTGCCTGGGCTCCCCCTCTTCCTGGCTCAGCAGGTGAGAGAACCTCAACACACCCCTCAGGGCGTGAGTGATTCTACAGGCAAATGCGTGGCCTCCACATCCTGAGGAACAAAGGCACTTCAATTGGCTGCTCTTCCTGTATGTTTTCTCTTTGGAGAATGTGAGCCCTTAAATGTCCTCAGTGCATACACAAGACAAATAGGTGAGCTGGTGGCAGCCGAAGAGCTCCATCTGCTCTTTACACAACGGATCCCTGCATTGAGATCTCACTGTGTCTCCTGCCCACGGTGCGACTACCATGGGCAATTAAAATCAAAAAGTCACTGCAATTGAACGTCAAATTTTACATTTTGTGTTGTTCTAGGGGAGGATCTGTTGGTTTGTGTCACCTCTTCTATATAAACATGGTGCACATTGCACATCAGCCTACAGTCACCCAGCATTAACCCCAGGTGTGAATCCAGCCTTACAGGGCACTGCCCAAGCTGCCCAGTCATAATGGCCTTCCCTGCCCTCTACCCTCCACAAAGCCAGGAGGCCCGACCTGCTCCCCTAGTTCTCCCGAGCCAGCAGGTTACCTCAAGGCATCCGAAACCAAGTGATCCCGAAAAGCACCCAAAGCAAAGGCCCTGGAAGCAGCTTATAATTAGAACAGAGAAATAAATTCTGATCCTTCTGCAGGCATTTAGAAGAGTGCAGGAGGGAGCTGTAGGTAATCAGCTGTGTGAAAGTTATAAATGGGCTGCATCTCACGGAGTTCATAGATGAATAGTTCAGTCCCCCGGTTACATACTTTTTGCAACAACGACTGTGCCCATTCAAAGGAAATGGCAGCACAGTGCTGTGGGTGTCTTCCTTATTTTTAAAATCATTTTTCTAAATTTAGAGAAGCAATGATTAATAATATGGAAAATGAAAAAGATTGTGCGCTAATGACCAAGGGTGAGAATTTATGAATCACCTAGGAATCGGGACTAATTTGCAGAAATACACACCCTGCACACAGGCACGCAGGCTCACACCCACGCACATCCCCATGTGCACATGCACACACATGCACACACACATTTATTCTCACACAAAGCACCTTTTCTGGTCACTTAAGAAAGCAGAGTTGACCGCAGAGTCTCGCAGAGGCTGGGCTCAGATTACTTACCGCTGTTCATTTCCTTCCGGGAGGCACCCGACCTTCATGTTTCATTTCCTTCTCGACTGCAGTCTTATAGTTTGGAAGGAGCTTTCTCAGAACGGGGCTGCATGTTGCTCATATGGTTCCCGCAGAGCATCATGTTCTCAAGGCAGAACGTCGCCTCGCGTGGTCACATGGACAGCGGGAAGATACCTGGGTGGTGAGGAGGGTTCCTGTGTAATTATTCCCTATGGACTCCCCTGGACCATGTTAGGAAAGCCATCTCTGCCCCTGTCAATCCTGCGGCCCATGCTGAAGGGCCGGACCTCACAGTCAGGGCAACCGTGGAAGAACAGAGGCTCATGGTTCCCCATCTTTGCAAATCGAGATTTTGTGCACAATGATTCACTATATTCCAAAAATCCTTGGTTCTGATTTGATTTCCCTAGGGAGTAGATATGCGGAAACCTTTTTTTCCCAAATACCTATTAGTCACTTGTATGTCTTCTTTGGAGAAATGTGCAATCAGGTTCTTAGCCTATTTTTAAAAATTGGGTTGGTTGTTTTTTAGTGAAAAATAATATATTCCAATGTTAAGTCAAAGAAGCCAGATACCAAACATCATGTATTTTGTGATTTCACTGATATGAAACAACCGGAATAGGTAACTCCAGAGACAGGACAGACTCCTGCTGCCAGGGCTGAGTGGAGGAGGAATCGGGGCTGCTGTGCTTATAGGGCACCATTTCTTTTTAAGGGATGAAAATATTTTGAAACTGGATGGAGGCAGTGGCTTCCCAACACTGTGAATGTACTAGTTGGCAACAGTGAACTATAGAGAGCAGGATGCTGACCTCAATTCAAACTTCTTGCCAGGTTGAGGAGAGCGCTAAGTGGTGGGAGCTTGACTTGTATGCACACAGCCTTGCCTTCATTCTGCAGCCCCCACCACACATGCCCCCAAACCACAAACAAACAAACAAACAAAACAGCAACAGAACAGATATTTTCAACCAGCTGACCAGAGCACAGTACTTTTCAACACCTTGCAGCTAGATGCAGTTGAGTGAGTGGGTTTCACTTTCTGGGCATCTTATGAATTACACATTTTTGAAAGAAAGAGCAGGTCCTCCTGCCTTTATGTCCACTCTCTGCTGGCCCCAAGGGACATGGTAGAGCACCAGCTTTACCCAGTGGTATCCTGAAGACTGCCCAGGAATGGCTGAGCCCCCCAAATGGCAAGGGCTCTCCTGACAGCCATGGCTACAACCCAGACTTCTACTTAAATGAAACTGCATTTTTATCTTGTTTAAATCTGTAACCTAATTAATTATCAGTAGTGAGAGTAAATTCAGTTCTGGACCTCGTGGAGTTTCAGGTGTGACCGTCACAGCTGTCCCTCCTTGAGATTTTGCGTGCCTGTTTCTCTGATGAAGTTCTCCTACCGTATCATCTGATTTAACCCTCACAACCACTCTGCAATGGAGGTAGTATTATTTCAATTTTGCAAAAGGGAACATTGTGGCTTGATGATGTCGTTTCTTATCCAACTAATCCCATCAATGGTGAATAGATTGGAGAAGTAAAACCCAAGTCCATCTACTCTCCCAGCTCCATGTCAATTTCATGCATCCACGTGGAGGTAGTGACTCCAAGTTGGTTCCAATTGTTGCCACATGGAACTGGGCTGAGGAGGGTTGTATGTGTGCAGGTAAGTTCTGGTGATCAGGGGATGAAGATGAGATGATTCTAGTCTTCCAAGGGTAAGGACAGGTGGGAGGACAGCATTTGGGCTGAGTATCTTCTCTGGGATGTCATCTCCTTTTCCTGAAACGACCCATTATAAAAGACTTTGCCTGGGAAATACAGATTTACTGACTTAGAATGGGGTTACATCCTGATGAGTCCATTGCAAGCTAAAATTATCCTAAATTGAAGTGCATTTAATGCACGTGATTGACCAAGCATCATGGCTTAGCAAGGCAATACACTGTAGAGAACTGGTTGCTTCCCCTGGTGATGGTGGAGCTGATGGGAAGCCACCCCCATCCACCCTCCAGCATTGTGAGAGAGTGTCATACTACATATTGCTGGTTCAGGAAAAGAGCAAGATTCAAAGTAGTGTTCACACTGAATGCATATCAATTTGGCACCATGATAAAGTCAGAAAAGCCTACATCCGGGACTGTCTGGATATTATATCTTTGCATATGTGGTACGTAAAATGCTTTCTGAATGGATGCCTGGTTATGTTTTCAGGTTTTCAGTCAACAAAGTGAGAATCAGTTACCTAACTCCATGTCAGGGAGGACGGATGTCAGCTCACTGATGATAAAAGGTAGAAATCTCCAAGTCAAAAACCTGAGTTGCACAGCAAGTTGGTGGTGTCATCAGAGTGGGAACACAGATTGTCCGGTGGTGGCTCTGAACAGGGTGCAGAGAGGGATGTGGTGGGGTTTTGGAAATCATAAGAAGAAATGAGCCTGAGAACAGTCTCCTGGGGAAAGAAGGCCTCGTACCCTTGAGCAGCCAGCAGAGAGTGCAAGGCCAAATGACATCCCCTAAGAGCCTACCTGCTCATGTCTCTTCCTCTTCACCATGAGCTCGCACAGGAAGCATCGATACTCTCTCTTTGCAATTAAAGCCCAGAGACTAGAAGCTCCTAAACCCAAAGACCACGTAGGGAGGCTGCATAAAAATACCAGGCTCCTTATTTCTCATTCCCCCATGTGGCTTCCTCTCTCCATCATGAAGACTGGCTTAGCTCCATTGTGGGGTCTATTCTTGGGACACACACATTTGGCACAATTCACCCTCTCTGTTCGGTGACAGGAGAGGAAAGCAATTGTGTTTGAAGTGCCTCGTTGTTCTCCATTGTCTTGATAGCATGGGGCTCTTGATAGAATTTCTATTGCCGTGAGTTGCTCACCTTTTTAAAAAGAGTGAGCCGAAGGGATTTCTGGAATGACTTGGTTGTCAGCTTCCCAGGCTGTGAGCACTTGAGTGTCCAGCAGGATGAACAGTGGGAGAGGCGTCTGCAGATGGGCTGCAAAAGCAAGCTGCTGAAACTATTTGGAGAACCATTGGCATTAATTAAAATGAGGAATTGTGGGAATGTAAAAGGATAGTGGTTTAACTGAGATTTTTAATAGAATTTCTTTATTGAGAGTAACTGGAGCTGCAATCAGTGTCAAGGAAACACTTAAACAAGGGGGCCAGAGGGGTCTTCAGGAAGGTGCTCAGTGGATGGGAATGACGGGCCACTTCAACTGGTCCTTTCTGAACACAGTCCTCCACCTATTTCCAGACCAGTAATGAGCATCTGGCTGCAGGTCAAGGGGAGAGCACACAGGAACAGTGGAGACCAGAGCACCATTGATTTTCAGGAAAACAGTGACCATTGGAATATTTCAGCCTGGAAATTTAACGCTTGAGAAAGTATTTTGGGCTCTGGCAACTGACTAACATATCTAATGAATTGGTCAGTGTTTACCCAGGCAAAAAATACAGTTACAGGTAACAAGAGTGCTTGTCTTAAATATATATACAGTAGCTCCCCCTTATCCACAGGGATACATTGCTAGACCACACTGGATGCTTGAAACCATGAAAAATGCTGTGCTTGTTAATATGTGTGTGTGTGTGTGTGTGTGTGTGTATATATATACACACACACACACACATTTTTCATGGCATATATGCAAACTTATCATATATATACAAACTTAAGACCTTTTCCAACTTTACTAAATGCTTATCACACACAGTAGCCATGACTTGCAGCTTGATGTGTGACAGCAAAACTAGCTTGTATTTCTTTATTCTTCTTCACAATTTCATGAGTGAAAGATTCATTCTTACCAAAGAGCTTCAGCATAGGAATATTTTTCTTTGCTTTTCCAGTCAATAATTTCACTTTTAGAAAGTACTTTAGGGCTTTTCTTTGGCCTATCTGAATCACCAATCTCACTGCTTTTGCACTGTGGGGCCATCATCAAATAAGATAAGGGTTACTTGAACACTTGACTGTCCTGTGATAGGAGGGCAGTTGATCGGGTAATCAACATGGCCGCTAAATGACTAACGGGTGGGTAACATATACATCATGGATATATTGGACAAAGCATTGATTCATGTCTGAGGAGGGACAGAGATGGATGGTGCAGATTTCATTGCTATAGATAGCTAGACACACAATTTAAAACTCACAAATAGTCTATTTGACAATTGGTATGCTGAAATTGCATATTGACTGTGGATAACCAAACCCATGGAAAGTAAAACTGTAGGAAGCAAGAACTTCTATAATTACCTTATGGCTCTAATTCTAATATTTGTGTGTGTTAGAATACATACATAATACATCTATCTCCTATCAGACCTGCTGAGAAAAATATTTCTAATTAAGCCCCGTTGTTTCTGTTAAGTGGAGAAAGCAAACTTGCTGGCATAGCTGAGAAAATAAGATTAACACAAGTAACATTATCCTTGTCTTCTTTCTCCATATGAAATCCTTACCTCTATCTAAATAAAGGTGGGTAAGGCTTTTAAAACCTGAGATAGGGATTGGCAAATGTCAGCTAGCCCTGCACACCCATGTGTTTGAGCTCAGCCATGTCAGACTGTGGAAGTTTCTTACTTTCTCTTCATAGAAAATGTCAATCCAAGGTGGAGTAGCTCCACAGAGGTGAACTGAAGATGAGGGGAGGGTGTGGGAGGATTTAGGAACAATTTCTGCGGCTTGTTTTTAACCCAAGCCAATGTTTTTATAATAAAAACAAAAAGAATATTTCTGCTTCTGGTTCTGTACTGGGCACTCTGCGGAGGTCAGCCTTCATTTTCGGTTTAAGTTGCCCAGATCACAGATGGTGGTGGCATGACCTCTCACACCCAGAGGTCATTGAACACAAGTCATGTCAGTCATCTCATTTACAAAAACCTTTTCTAACACAAGAATCTTAATTAAATGTGCATTTAAAAAAAAAAACCTTCTTTTCCTCTGGCAATAAGTTGTGTGAAACCGGTGAAGGACTCTGACACCTCAATTTCTCCCAAACAGAAAGGGGTGTGACTGTTGGGATTCTGGTGTGCCCAGGGCTACCCAGCCTGCTGTGTGGAGGATGCTTCCCTGCAGCCCTCCCCAAACAGCAGTCAGTGACACAGCCTGCTTCTTTGCCAGGTCTCAGCTGCATGTGCTGTTCACGGGGCACATCGGATGGTGACATGCCTGCCAGCACGCAGCTCTTCCCCACCCATGCCCTGCTCTACCAGGAGACAGCAGGAGGAATGGGAGATGGGAGATGGCAAGGTGGGAGGAGGAAGAGTCCTAGGTGCTTCCACCCTTCACTCTCTCCCTCAGGCCAAGTGCTCAGCCATGACTGAGTCTTCTCCAGGGCTTGTGGTCCCAGCTCCCATTGGGTGGTCCTGGCCCCAGTAACATGACTTCCCCTCTTTGTCCTTCAAACCAGGACATGTCCAGAAAATGGGAACATAATAACAGTGATAAATGTAGACTCTGCCTGTCCCACGTGGCATTTGCAGTCTAGAAGGTGCACTGTGTTATATAACCAGCGTTGCGGATGTACAATTCATGTGGCCCTGTGGCCATGCTGTCCTTGGCATTGAAAGGGAAACACACGCTCTCCCCACAGCCCCTGAGCAGTCCTGCACCCTCTATGGCGGCTCCTCATAGTGGTGGATTTGAGGCTCCCTGGCTTCTTTCATATTCCCATTTGACAAGTCTTGACCTCCCCATTGCCCGGGTCTCACCCCCAGGCTATCTGTTTCCTTTCTTCAGCTCAGAAGAAGCGCCCAGAAACTTCATTATCATTCTTTATCCCTCCCCACCCAAATGTCACCTCTGCCATTTCTATGGCCAGAAAGCTTGAGGAGTGCTACAGGTGGGTCAAGGTGGTCTTCATAGTCTAATAGTCCCTGTGGCAGGGAGAAGCTCAAAGGGTCTCACAGGCCTTAGGTGAAGTGGCCCCTGCTTGTGGTCCAGCCTGGAGACTGCTCCATGGGGCCTGGTGGGGACCCACTCTGCTGGCAGGTGGAGGGACCAGCAGCTGTCTGCGAGGCTAGTTCACCTATAACTCAGTTCTTCTACCGCCTTGCTGACTTCTGGGCTAGTTAGTTGTTCTACTCACTGCAGACTGGCGTGCAGAAGTCTCTAGTTCTTACTATTTCATGGTTTTGCTCCATGCATAAAGAATCATGGCACAAACACCCTCAGACACAGGGCAGAAGCGGCCCTGAGACATTGTGTGTGCTGTTGAGCCCCGTGCCCCTCCCCAAGTTTGTTCTCCCTTGCTTTCCTCTGGTGTATCCATTGCCTTCTGCTGTAATCATCCCCAGCAGCTCTTTAATTATGAGCTCTTGACACTCCTTTGGCAAAACAGTGTGAACACGTCACCCACAGTGCCTGTGAGCTTATCCACAAAGAGAGATTTCACATTTAGACCTACAGTTATCCTACCTAATGGACCCTAATATTTCACGAAAAGATGATCTATTTCATTATATGTTGCATTACTTGGACTAATAAATCACTTGCCACCAGGGGCACCTATAAGAGACTTAAAAAATTGGTCCTCATCAACTGTCATGTATTCACTCTAGCCTCAACAGAAGTCCAGAATCTGCTTTTGTATCGCTTCCTTGCAAATAATCGGTTATTCATAATTTATGTTGACTTAGACTGTGACAGGCTGCTTGTTTCTGTCAAATGGAAAAGATTGTTTGAATACAAAGCAAATGTTTCCTTCTCTAATTGGAGATTTGGGTCCTGTTAATTTATGTGCATTATTTTCCAGGGGTACTTTTATGGCTGGTGGCACATTTGATGTGGGTAAATAATTAAAAATATTTTATGGGGATGATCAGAGTAGAGAAACAACTGAATTCCCTCCTGATGAAGTCACACAAAACCCCTGGGACCATTCACATTGTTCAACTCAGAAAAAATAGTGTATTCAATGGTGTTTAGATGCATGGGGCTTACGGAAAAAGAACTCTGGGGTAAAAACCATGAATTTATTTTGTAGATATGAGCAGGCAAATTGGAAGCTCTGGGAAGGACACAGGTTTTAAGTTTTCTGTGGGTGACCTGAGAATAAATGGGGCACGGAGGCTTCCATCTCATGAATGAGGCCCAGTGGTGAGCAGGTGGAGAGAGAGGTTTGATGCTGGCAAGGTCCCACGTGCCATCTCACCAGGGGACAGTTAACATCCTCAGGGAGATGTGAATCTCTTCTATGTATCTGGCTGACAAAAAATAAAAATTGCTGAGCTTCAGAGAACGTAACTAACACGTCATTTAGAAAATATTTGATGCTAAGGCTAATGTCCCACTTTAAAAAACAGAATAGCACCTTCTAATGTTTTGCTCAGAGAAAGACTGAACAGAAACTGAGATCTATAGAGTTTTGGAAGAAAAAGGTTGAACTGTTCAGTGATTGTATCAAACTGTGTGTCCATGCTTAGAAGCGACCATATACTCTGGCTACGTTTTTCCTTCAGACCTAGGAAAAACTGTCACTTTAAAACACATTGAAGAGCCACCTGCATTCAACAGGCAGTTTTTGGGCCACAGTAGCTCTGGTCAAGGTTTTCTTTATTTTGAAATAACACCCAAACAAGAGGGACAACCTTCTCTCTAGTTAAAATGGAGCTCACCAAACATATTGATGTGCAAGCAAGGGATGTCACAGGGTGGGTGGGTGGGGTACCGAGGGGTACTATGGGGTACCGTCGGGTCCCCTGGTGCAGGGACCAACATCTCCTGCTGAGGCCAGGGTCGCTGTGAGTCTCATTGTGCACAGGTGCAGGTGGACATTCCTGAGACTGGCAGCCACAGAGCTGGGCAGCTCCATCTCTGCTCCTGGAGTGTGGCATCCCCAGAGCTGGGCTGCAGGATTGGGGCAGAAGCCGTGTCCACTCCGCCTGCAGATCAGTGACCTCCTCACTCCTTCTCCTGTGCACTGTACTCTGACCACTCCCCACCTGCTAGAGAGGGAGCTTCCCTCTCACCTCAAGATGGAGAAGAACAGGTGGCTGCAGAGGGCCAATCTTCTGAGTAGGGGTCCCCCAAGCTTGTGTGTGTTTGGACACAGGATGCTATTAGACCAACAAATACTGGCCCCAGCAGCTTCCCTGGGCTCCCTGGAACTGATGCCCCATCCTTGGCCCATGGTCCTTGTCACAGGGTCAGCAACTTCATAGGGAATCAGCCCATCCCAGGGTGATATCAGTGGGGAAATTTGTTTTTATGATATGAAAGCCTTTTTTTAAAAAGGAATAATGGAACTCTTTTTTAAAAAAATTATATTTATATACATTTTAGTTGTTGATGGACCTTTATTTTATTCATTTATTTTTATGTGGTGCTGAGAATTGAACCCAGGGCCTCACACATGCTAGGTCAGTGCTCTACCACTGAGCCCCAGCCCCAGCCCTGAAATGTTTTTTTTTTTTTTTTTTTTTTTTAAGATGGTGAAATCCCCATACAGGATACAGGAACTGGTATGTTTCAAATGTTTACATTTTCCAAATGAACACTTGTAACACATGAACATATGTCTATGTACTTGTGCTAGCTACATATAATTAAACCACTTGACAAATATTGATTTCCAGCTCTCTGCAGACTTTGTTGTTTGGGACTGGGCATATACTTCCAGGGGGATTAAGGACCACCAGCTGCCTCTCCACATCCTTCTGGGTGGCTGCTAATGACAGCACTCTCTGTGGCAGATAATGCCTGCATCTCCTTTAGACACTCTTCTGAGTGGCAGACCACACCCACACCTTCCCCCTGGTCCCTGCCCCCAGCTCCTGCTGTAGAGGGACCATTTCTGTTTCCTCTGGCTCAGTGAAGAGCATGGCAGAGTCAGAGAGCCCGGGACCCACCTGCCCTGGCTAGTGCTGGTTCTGTGACCTGAGACATATCAAGTTCTCTCCACTGTAAGATGGGTACGATCATAACCTCGAGTTCAAAGGATCGTTGTATGGAATTAGTGAGATAGCTCAGAAAAAGCTATAATCACAATGTCTACTAGTTCACCATCACTCAGTTACTATTATATCATTAAAATATACACTAAAAAAATTAAAGTGTATTAATATGAATCTTACTTTCCAAAGTGAATATTATATGTATAAATGTTTATATTTACCATGCATACTTACAAATATGCATTATGTATAGATTATTATTTATTTATAAATACACACACACACACACACACACACACATGGCTTTCTGAAGATAAAGAACTGTGAATATACCAAAGGACTTAGTGCCCTGCTATGTGTTTATACCGTACTGGTTAACAAGGACTTTCTCACAGAGAACATTGACACCAAATTCTGTTTTAAAACATAGTTAATGGGCTTCCTACAGCAGTGACCACATCTATATTTTGATTTTATCATAGTGTCACCTCAAATAAAAGGGAAGCTTCACTGTGGCCAAGAGAAGGACTGAAGGTAACTGTCATCGATTTCAACATACCATCCCAGCATGACTTTTTTTTTTCACTTCTTTCTTTTAAATATTTTGAACCTGAGACCAATGCATCAAAACACAAATTGGGTGGATTTAACATTATTCTCCACACGGTTCTCTATTTTGATCTCTCAAAAGTTCTGAGATGACCTGGCAATTGCTCCTCTGGTCAGGACCTCCCTGATGTCACATCCACAGCATGACGTGTGCCCTGAAGTAGATCGTCTGTAAGGATCCCGTCATCTGAACTTCAGCTGTGGAGGCTGCCATCATCCCACATCTGGGCGGATTTCCTCCCTGACTCCCAGGATGGCAAGAGGAAGAAATGTCACACACACAACGTGCACAGTGTGCTTTCCCATGCATCATCTATGGCAAAGGTGCACCTGTGGGCACCTGTGGGTGAGATGGGTCCCGATCTTCCCGAGTGAGTTCACTGTCCCGGGCAACAAGCTGAACACCCTGGATTCCCTCCTCGGGGTACTCCCATGGGAGAGGCTGTTAAAATCTCACTTTGACCAGGTTCAAGGACCACAAGCAGCCCTGAGACCTTATTGTAAGGAACCTCTGCAGCCCTGGGCCAGGAGCAGCCAGGAGGGCTGAGTGGTTCTTCACATCGTCATCACCACTGGACTGCATGACAAGACACTGAGGGAGCGTGGAAGTGCCCAGGACCACAGGCAATCTGCTGTACTCCTAGGGCAGGACACAGGAGAGGCAGAGGGTTCTGTATCATCCTGCCCGTGCTAGGAGCTGGGGTGGGAGAGGCCAGGACACAGGATCCCTGTGGGTGGCGCTGACTGAGAGGGTTCTAGTTTCCTGGCTTCCAGGGTGGTGGGGGGAGTTGGGGGCTGCTTACTCCAGGACTTGGCTTGCAACACCAGATGATGGTGAGGGAGGCCCACTCTGCGGAGTTCAGGGCACCTGCCTTGCTGCTACTAAACACAGGAAGGACAGGAGAAAAGTTTCTAGAGTGTCTTAAAAATCCACCTAAAAAAGTAAAAAGGGGAGACAAACATCCAGATGGCTGTTCCCAACTTACCAGCCCACGTGCAGCCCCAGCTGTAAAATGCCACACTCGCCACTCACCCCGTTTCATCTGCCTTCCCCACTGGCCACTCACTCCTGACCTCCAGAGTGGCCACAATTAGGCTCTTTGTGTGAGATCTCATCAGCTGAAACATCCGGTTTTTCTCTTAACTCTGTTTCTCTTTTCTTAGGGAACAAGATAGCAATCACCATAAAACCAAAAGAAACCACAAGTAAGAGAGAAAAAAGTAACGTTAGAGTAAAAATGTGCGGCTTCAGAAAACACAAAGGGAGGCTGTGAAATTTAAAAAAGAAGCCGAGTTTAGAATGCACAGGGGCGAATGGGCATAGCTAAGCACCGTTCCCCATTCCTGCCTTGCGTTCTTCCTGTCTCTGTGCTCTCTCTCTTTCTTGGATAATCAGGGAATGAAGGGAGGAAGGGAGGGAGGGAAAGAGAAGAGAAATAGCAATCTTTCTTGTAGTTTTTCTTTTAACTTTGTCCAGTAAATTGTGAATTGACTGAGTGTAAAGCTTGTATACATTTTGAATATCCCTATTTTTCAGCGATACTGTTTTCTATGAGGTGAGTGCAGCAAACTGTGCTTGGAAGTGCTCAAGATGAGTCTGGGGAGGGGGTGCAGGAGTCCCTGGAAAGGCTGAGCTAAGAGCATCCCTTGATTCAACAGTCAAGACCCTTCCTTTGTCTGAATGGGAGGACAGGAGAGACCACAGGCACAAACCGCTTTGGATTCCATCCAGAAAATGCAGATCGTACTTATTTATGTCTGGGTTATTAACTATCAGGTGCTATGAGCATGTTTAGACCTATTGGTTGATCCCCATGTCTGGTGTGCAGAGTGCAGCCAATAAGCAAATTTTGAGGTGGGAAATGCACATTATGAGACCCTGTGCCTTGGCTTCTGGAGCCTGTTGGGTGTGCTCTTTGCTACGGAGGAACCTGTGTATTTATCAGACTGAACAGAGATTGATATCAAGTCAGTGGAGGAGAACAGAACAAACGCACTGGCCTTTCCTTCTGTGCTTGCTCTTGGTTTTTCTATTCCCTCAGAATGCTTGCCTTTCCGTCCAACTCTGATCTACTCAGGAATAAAGAAAATGAAACAAGGAATCAGGAACTAAATATTTATACCTTGATCATCATGATTTTCTGATTTAAGGTCATAAACGTGGAGGAAGGGTCCCTGTGGGACAGACAAGATAGACAGTTATTTTAAGGGGCTGAAGATGACCCATCTAAATGAATTCATATCAGAAGTTTAAATTTGCACTGTTTAGAATGCCATTTGTGCCCGGCTCTTCATTCAGACAAAACAGTGTGCCTTCAGTGAGCTGGCATCTCACAGAGCACAGAAGGTGGGGCAGACAAAGGGCTCTCACCTCCTCCCAAATGGCCTCTTTGATCATTGTGAGCTGGTTTTCCTTCAGACACCAAGGAGGACAGAGGGAGGACAGGAGCGGCCACAGGCACAAATCGTTTTGGATGCTAAGCTGAATCCTATTCCAACAAGAAAAAGCTGAGCCACGATCCAATTCACTCCAAAAAGTCCCTGCAAGGTGCTCCTCTGGCCCTCGACTCCAGCAGAATCCACAGCCCCGACTCCTGCTCCAGACCCGGGGCCACACAGCCAGGCCTCCTGGGTCTCAGTGCTGACCACAGCGGGGGACTTCCAGCCCCCAGATCCTGGGAGCGTGCATGCGTGTGTGTGAATAAAATTTCAAAACAGCAAAACTGATTGAGTTATTTCAATCTGCAAAATTGTAACTGCCCCTCTTTCGAATGCACCAATTCATGCTGTTTTTTTTTATTTATTTATTTTCACGAAGAGTGGATCTTCATAATTAAATGATGGAAACTTCTCAGAACGTTTGGTATTTCCTTCAAATGGGCTTCCTTCTTGTAGTTGAAATAATCCCTTATCCATGAATTTACCAGTTAACATATGTTGACAAAAACATAAATCATGGTTCTTGTTCTCTAAGAATTCACAGTAACTGAGGAGAGAAATTAGGCAAACGTTAAAAAAAAAGAAAGGTAACTGCAGATCCTATGATATAAAATAAGATGGTAACTTACAATTGATGGTGTTTCAGGCTCAATGAAGTAGTGATATAAAATTGAACAGCTAATTTTAACTCAGTAAGCCAAACGGTCTACAACTGATGTTCAGGGAGTGTATGGAGAGGATGGGAGGCCCCGGGAGACTTCCTGGAGGAGGTGGATTTCAAGCTTGAATGCAGGGTGATGTTTATTCCTAACTGTCCCTCCTATGTGTCCTGGGGCGCCCAGTCCCTGCCTACAAGGCTGCCTCAGTGCACGTCATCTCTGTACTTCCCAGGGGACATGTCCTGGCCCTGTGCCCTCTCTGGGCCACCCACCCAGGTTCTCTTGGAACCAGAGGGGACTTGTCTCTGTGACCTGCTCCTGCTCTTTCCCCGCAGCTTCTGCCCCAGAAGGAGATGGAGGCCTCTGATCTGGTTCTCCGCTCCCTTGGGCAGGATTCCTTTTGCAACATGCCTGGGTCGGAGTTCCCCATCTCCAGGGGAGTCTCAACAGGTCCCATGCATTGTGCCACATCAGTCCCCAGCATAGGGCCACCGTCCAGTCCTGCTCCTTGGGCACAGCCCTCCTCTCAGCCACTCGGCTGCCCTGGCTTTCCTGGTACACAGCTGGCACCTACTCACTAAGCCAGCTCACTGCGGGGACACGTGCCCAGGTCTGCAGGCAGAACTACCTTTCCTACCTGGGCTTGGGGCTGGTCCTCTGCACACCTCCTGCTGGAGGTGAGATGGGGCCGGGCACCAGCTGTGTTCCCATGAACCCACCACCCATGCTCTCCTGCCCCACCTGGCTCCCTCCTGGCCTCCAGCAGGGAAGGGGGTCTCATTGGTCATCAGGAATAACCTTTGAAATGTCCACATGGACAGCGCCGCCTGTCTCAAAACTCACTGAGGAATCCTCCATTGATCACTTGTCAGTATCTGAACTCAGTTCATGAAATGTGCTCGTTTGCTGCCCATTAATGGTAACATCTGACATTTAAGTCAGTGGAGTGCTCCTTGCTGCTCACTAGGTCCCAACACGAAGACTACCCTCAGAAGGTCATAATGAGGTAAGGCTTAGCATGGAAGCATTAGAAATGCCACCCTCGTCAGCTGCACAGTTTACATACTGCTCAAACAACAGGCACTCTTCCCCTGCCAGTAATTTAAAAGATGCCTCCTAGTGTTGAGTAAGCAGTGACATAAACAAGCCACTGAGGTGGTCCTGAATGGGTCCTTCCTTGTAGTGTGTGGTCATTATTGCCCTTGTTCTGTCCCCCGTCCAGGTGGAATTTGGTGAATGGAAATCTAAGTTCAGCATAGCAGAGTCAGCTCACAGGTAAGAAAGTGAAGTTATAAAACTGCACACGGCGAGCTGGTGTGATCCTCTTCCCCAGCCTCCCCGACAGAGTCCATTTCAAAACAACTTCAAGTAAGACAACGTAAACGTTTAATATCTAGATGTTGAATTAATGATGTAAGACTGAAGTGCAAACTCATGAATATCCTGCGGTTCATATTGCTGAGTGTGGCAGAGCATGCCTGTAACCCCAGTGACTCAGGAGGCTGAGGTAGGAGGATGGCAACTTGGAGGCCAGCCTCTGCAAGTGAGTGAGGCCATGCCTTCAAATAAAGTAAAAAAGGCCTGGGGCGGGTGGCTCAGTGGAAGAGCTCCCCTGGAATCAATCCTCAGGACCAAAAAAATCAAAAATAAATCCATAAATAAAATCAAGGTCGATGATTAGGAGTTCTGAAGAGTAAGGAGAGTCAAAGCAGGTGGAACTGTCCCTGGTCTTGCCCCTGGGCAGCGGAGGGTTTGCTTTGCTGCTTTTCACACTCCTCACAAGGGAGGCCTCTGCTAGGAGCTGGCATGGAGGTGGGTAGCCAGCGTTTACTGGACGTGGTGCTGGACGCCATGTCTCAGTGATGAGAGTCTCACAGCAGACCTCCCGGCCATCTGCTCCTCCAGCAGGAGCTGGGTGGCCCCAGGAAGGCAGGACGAATTCCTGGTCAGACAGCGCAGTCCTGGGTGACCACTGGAGAGCACAAGCTGGCCACCTGGACACCACTCCACACCACGGGAGGGGAGAGATGAGAAGATATTCATCCACCCAAAGAAAGCAGCACAGGAGGACAGAACAAGCCAAGGGGCCTGCCCAGTGCCCCTGTGTCACCCCTGGCTGCAGACGCCCCAGGGCACCTGGAGAGGCTTCGGGGTCTCCTGTGCATATGGGCAGCCACGGAAAAGCCATCAAGCAAAGCAAAGCCCTGTCGGCCACTCTTCCCTGTAGGAGAGCCCCAGGATGAGACGTGTGCAAACCAGGCCACAGAAGGGCCCAAACCACCTGGGGTCCTATTTGTCCCTGTGAAGCCCAGGGGCTGTAGCATTCTGCTTTGTGAATGTGGAACTAGGGACATATCCACAATGATGGGGACACTGAACACGTTCCATTACGTGGGTATCGAGTGGCTTTCAATGAAGAAATGGACCCCCATCCAGGCCTGGCTGAGGTACAGACTGTGTTTCCTGTGCAGTTAACAGAAGGGTGCACTGAACCAGGGAGGGCTGTGCTGCTGTGCTGTGGCCCTGTGCAGTGTGGTCTGTGGGTGTGCACGGGAGTCCGAGGACAGAGAGCCGCTGCCACACCCGGCAGGACTGCGCAGAGCCTGGCACATCAACCAGGTCACAATCAGATGACTCCCAGCTCTTGGTGGAAACTCTGGCAAAACAAAAAACAAAACCAACAAGCAAAATGTGAACCCAGTGTTTCCCAAGGTGCATGACAGAGTGATGTCACTGAGGAGGTCCCTGTGTGGGAACAGAGGTGACCCCAGGGAGTGAGTAGGAGGGACACACCAAAACCATGAAAGGAAAAGCCCCTGGATCCAACTGTACCTGCATTTCTAACCACCACACTCCCAAATGGCTTAGCTGCATCAGCCAACAGCCCCCCACTTTTTGTCTTAAGTCAAATATTTAACATCTTTCCTTAAAAGAGAAACCTAGCTGATGTTGCCCATGAGGTCAAGACCACATATAATTTGTTTTGGTCTTCTTGGTGCTTAGCTCAGTGTCTGACATTTTTATAGTACAGACAAGAGAAATGCTCAAAGAGACACAGGAAGGACAGGAAAGAAGGATGTCCATGCCACGCCTCAGCTGAAGGCCAGCTGGGGAGGAGGGAGGTCTGGCGCTGTCAGTTGGACCACATCCGTGGAAAATCCTGCTCCAACCCAGATAATGCCACCTGCAGAGGCAGGTCACACTTTCTGGAAGCCTCCTGTCCTACCCAACAGCTGCCCACTCAGCAACCAAACCCTCCCAAACCCAGCTATGAGTGTAAATTAGTGGTCCAACAACTTGGTAGCAAAGTTTGCTCTGAACCAATGCTCTAGGTGAACCTTCTCTAAAACCAATTAACAACAAATTAACTTCTGTGCTTTGAGAAAACATTGGGTTGAATTCTCAGATGGGCCTCAGCATGAGCAATGTTACAACCTATGTGTGCCCCCCATGAACAATGCATGGACTCCCCACCCCATTTTGCCCCCCCTCTAACCATAGAGGGGGGAAAGAAGCATTCTGCCTACACACAGAGGCAGAACTTCTTTTAGAAAACCATGAAATGCTTCGATCTTCCTTGTTCTTGGAACAGCCATTTTGGAGGAACATGGCCCTGGGCAGAGGTGAATGTAGGCCGGAGGTTTCCAATGTGAACAGGAGAAACACGTGGCCCCGTTTGAAACTGAAAGTGCTCTGGGCGTCAGTTCTCAACACAGGGCACTCTCCCAACGTGTGGCTGGACCTGACAAGATGAGCTGACCTGTGGTGGTCCAGCCCAGTGACCATCCTCCCTGGTGCACAGTGTCCACCACAGTTGACAGAGGCAGGTCACGGGGTTTGCCCCCTGGGATGTGCAGACCGTGAGCAGCACTTCCAGCCATGCCCATGCACACGTCCCTCAGCCCTCTCTGCTCCCCATGACCCTTCAGTCCCAGGACAATGAAGACAGAAGAGGAAGGGGTTGCAACCCTGGGAGGCTGAGGGTCAGAATCCCTCCCCTGCCACTGGACCCCTCTGCACTGACCCCTGATGGAAGGTGAATTTGGACTGCAGCTCACACGGCTTCCAGCCAGAGTACCAGGCACTGTGCCTTGGAGTGTGACTCAAAGCCCCATTCTTAAAAATGTCAGGCATCGTTAAAAGAATAATTGTCGTCACACCCCAGTTATGGGATGGGAGATCTATTAGTGGTTTGTTTTCACCCCAATACACCAAATATTTATGAAAATTCCCTGCTACGTAGAGTAAGTCACCCAATAAACAGGCATCAGAACGTAATAGAGTAAAACGTTGAACGCCGCACACCACCCAAAGTCCTTTTAAAACCTTGTAAAACCTCTGTCAAGAAAATGCACCAAACTTGCTTTACGACCTGCTCTATTAGGTATCAAAATGTTTGCAAATATAAAAGCTTTCATGGTAGGAAAAAAAATATCATTTCTTTTTCTTTATGGGTCATTTACCTGACGGCATGTTAAGTTAACTGGGAAGGGGGGTGTGATATTTACTCTGCTGTTTGATATAAATATGTATAAGGCCAAGATATTCTTCCCGTGCATGCAGGATGTTAGAATGCAGAGCTTCTGCCCCAGGGGCCCCAGCAAAGCCTGGCGTAATAACTACACTATTGACCCTTCTTCTGGAGGAAACTTAGGTTCTGTTGTTCTCCATGAGGTCACCCAGTGTCACAGTTTGGATATGAGGCCTCTCCCTAAAGCTCTTGTGCAAGACTGTTCAGAGGTGAAATGAGTGCATTATAAAAGCTCCAACCAAATCCATGGATACGGATTTACTGAGTGGTACCTGTGGGCAGGTAGAGTGTGGCTGGAGGAGGCCGGTCACTGGGGACATGCCTTTGGGTTTATGTTTTGTCTCTGGTGAGCAGAGCTTTGTCTGCCTCCTAGTGGCCACAACCTGAGCTGCATTCCCCCACCATGCCCTGCCACCATGGTATCCTGCCCTGCCGCCATGGTATCCTGCCTCACTCTGGGCCCAGAACTATGGAGCCAGCTGACCATGGATTGAAACTCTGAAACCATGAGCCAAGATAAACTTTTTCACTTTTCATTGGTCTTCTCTGGTAACTTGGCTACAACAATGAAAACCTAACCAAACATCTAGATACTAATCTCTTACTGTGTTTGAAGAACCAAATGAACATCTTTGTAAGGTTGGAAAAACAAGAAAAAATCATACGTGTAATAATGTTAATAATGATTTTATTGCTTGGATCCTTTATACACTAGGAAAAAAGCTGACTAATTGTCTTTAATCTTCTACTCTCTGATCCTCTGTGCTTGGGTGGAAAGGGAAGAGGTCACATCTTAAGTCTACATGGCAGCCAGTCATTAGATAACCTCAAGCTCAAGATCTCCAGCCTAGATTTAGAAAGTTTGGGTATAAATCCTGACCTTACCACTCACTTGCCCTCAAACCAGGGAACTTCCTTGCCCTTTCCCAGCCTCAGTGCCCTCGTCTGGAAAATGAGAAAACCAAGGACCACTGAGTGGATCCCAAAGACAAGGCAGAGAAAACACTCAGGTCAATATACTTTTTTTGTTTGATTGTGGCATTGGGAGTGGGACCAGAGGCTCTTAAACATTGAGCTGTATCCCCAGGCCTTCGTATTTTGGTAATGAGCGGAGAGAAGCCCCTGTCTCCTCCTCCCACCAGAATAACACTTGAAAAGTAACCAGGGCTCATTTCCTAAAAGCTGAAGGTCCATACAGTTGGAGTGGGGACTTCTCTGGTTTTATAATAACAAGACAAGTGATAAGTTGTCAACTAGTTGTCAGACTCTACTGATGACAAAATGGGCAATTGAGAACAGGCTTATGAAATTGTTCTGTTTATGTCCAAAAAGACACTTTCCAAGACAGGGCCATTTTTTTCAACAGGCAGGTGATATTTTTTCTTTCTTTATCTTGATTTTATTAGTTTTTACATACACAACAACAGTGGAATGCAACAGTGGAATGCATTTTATTAGTTTTTACATACACAACAACAGTGGAATACAAACCTTATTACACATATAGAGCACAATTTTTTCTATCTCTGTATATAAAGTATGTTCACACCAATTTATGACATTATACATGTACTTTTTTGCATTACAATTCTTAATACACATATATACCACAATTTGTCATATCTCCGTTTGTATATAAGGTATGTTGACACCAAATTCAAGTCTTCATACATGTACTTTTTATAATGATGACATCACACTTCACCATCCTTGCAACCCATTTCCCCCTCCCTTTCCCTCCCACCCCTCTTCCCTATCTAGAATTAATCTAATCCTCCCATGCTCTCCCTCCCTACCCCACTATGAGTCACCCCACTTATATCAGAGAAAATATTTGGCATTTGTTTTTTGGGATTGGCTAACTTCACTTAGCATAATCTTCTCCAACACCATCCATTTACCTGCAAATGTCATGATTTTTTTAAATGCTGAATAATATTCCATTGTGTATAAATGCTATGTTTTTTTTATGCATTCATCCACTGAAGGACATCTAGGTTGGCTCCACAGTTTAGCTATTGTGAATTGTGCTGCTATAAACATTGATGTGGCTGTGTCTCGTGTAGTATGCTGTTTTTAAGTCTTTTGTGTATAGACTAAGGAGAGAGATAGCTAGGTCAAATGGTGGTTCCATTCCCAGACTTCCAAGGAATTTCCATACTGCTTTCCAAATTGGCTGCACCAATTTGCAGTCCCACCGACAATGTATGAGTGTACCTTTTCCCCCACATCCTCACCAACATTTGTTGTTGTTTGTCTTCATAAGAGCTACCATTCTGACAAGAGGGAGGTGATATCTTAGAGTGGTTTTGATTTGCATTTCTCTGATTGCTAGAGATGATGAGCATTTTTTCATATATTTGATTGAAACATTGTTTCATATATTTGATTGTATTTAGACCCCCATATTTTTACAAAGAGTGCAGTTTCTCTCAATTACGAACATCAAGTACCGAGCATCCAATGTCAGATTCCCCCATGAGAAGAATCACATATGGCTTCCAGCTCATGAACTGCATGCCTCGTGATCTTAAAGACACCTAAACTGCATCCCCCAGAGAGCAGAGTTTAATATCTGAACCCATGGAGTCAAAAACAAGACAATTGAAAGAGACTGAAGTTGGATTTGCAGCCCACGTGTTAAGATGCCCATGCTGGGGACTCGCAGAACCCTGGCCTCAACTCACACTAACGCTGGACAGATGTTTCTGAGACCTGGTGATGCTATTGACTAGAGCAGGCAGGAACACCATACACCATTATTGCCTTCTGGTTTTATGTTATGATCATTTCAATATTATTTATATGCCAACAAATCAAATTTTCCCAAGGGTTGATTATCTTAAATTAGTTTAAACATCCACAATTTTCATTTCTTGGCTCAATCAAATCTTTTCCTCTTACACTTGGCAAAATTTGTATTGACCCCACATCATATTAATTGACTAGGAATTGTGCATGAATAATGGTTGGAATTACTGCTAGTTAATTGGATTTGCAACCGTTCTCAGGGCTGTGAGGATGCAGCACCATGAGTGGTTGATGCCCTACAACTCCTTACTTCCCAGCTCTGCCTAGTCCCTGAGACTGAAGGCACGGGCTGTGTCCTTGGCCCTGCTCCACACAGCAGGCCAAATGGGAGAGGCTGACTGTACAGAGGGGACAGTTGGAGCTGGGGGGTGGGGGCTGGAAGAGCAGGAGCTGGTCCCACCTTCCTCACTCCTCAAGTTCAAGATCATGTGATCCTCAAACCCCCTCTTGAGTGCTCCTTCCCAGTGGGCATGAGGCAAAGTTTCCATTTCACAACACTCTTCACACCATCAATCCCAGAAGTGCTAAGCCTCCTCCCACCTGGGAAGTCCCCTTCCTTAGCTTCAGAGTACCCAGTGTTATTTCCATAAGGTCTTATAGCCACCATCTTGCTTCCTAGAAATCAGTGTAAGGTCACCCAGACAGCAGGCTGTGAACCTGTCACTTGAATTAACTGTGCTCCTGGAGCCCCAGGGTTGGAAATCTTGCTGCTCAAGGCATTTTCCTCTAACAGGTCTGTAAAGTGGGCAGCAAAATTAATAGCTGGTAGTAAAATGGTCATTTGCGGGTTACTGGATGTAGCAAAATGAAGGCTGATGGTACCAGGGATCTGCTGCCAAGAGGAAGAAAGTATTTCTCAGCAGGACCCAGTGGCTGCCCCAGAGCTCACTGCATGCAAGGAGTGACACTTGGGCAAAGTCCAGTGAGGGGCCACATCTAAGCCTGACTATGAGTGACATGAGTGAGCTCCCAGCATTGTTTCAAACCCACCCTCCAGAGGTTGATGGAGAACCTGCTCTGTGTGGGGCCTTGTTCCAGACATGCAGATACAGATGAAAACCCCTGCCTTCCAGAGCTTGTGCTTGACAGGAGGGACACAGAAAATCTAACAAGAAGAAAAATGTATATAAACAAAGCAAGAAGGCTGTTAGGAAGTCTGGGTGGTGAGGGAAATGTTGAATAAGGGAAGTAGGAGACTCTTCTCTAGGAAGGAGGCTGCATAGTGCTGAATGCTGTGTCCTCCCCATCATCTGTTAGAGTCCTGGCCCCACTGTGATGGTTTGGAGTGGGGACGTGGGGGGTGAACAAGTGGAGCCTTCCTGATAAGCATAGCACCTTCATAAGGAGAGGCGGAGAGCCTGCTCACCCTCTTTTCTCCATGGGAGGACACAGCAAGAAGAAGCTTGCCACCTAGAAAAGAGCCCTCACCACGACTGAACCATGATGGCAGCCTGGCCTCGTAGTTCCAGCTTCCAGAACTGTAAGAAAAGAAGTGATCATCATTTCAGCCACCAAGTCTACAGTGATTTGTCATGGCAGCATGAACTAAGACAGTATCACTTGAACAATCTAGTGTAGCAACTCTGATAAGGAGAAAAATAAACATGATGATGGTTATGATGGTGGTGGTGGTGATGATCATGATGGTGGTGGTGAAGATGATAGTGATGGTAATATTGATGATCATGATGGTGGTGATAGTGATGATAATGATGATGGTGGTTATGATGGAGGTGGTGATGATAACGGTGATAGTGATGATCATGATGATACTAGTGGTGGTAGTGGTGATGGTGATGGTGACAATTATGTAGTCCTTACTATGTGACAGGTATTCACAGTTGATCTCAATGATTCTTCATTTACAGGTGATAAACTAAGGGGCAAAATCGTACATCAATGAGTGATAGACAGGTATTGGCCTAGCAGTCTGCTCTAGCATCCAAGCCCAAGTACAAGGTCAGGTTTTCTTCCAAGAAGAAAGAAAGGGCTATATTTGTTTGTCTGGAAATATGTGAATAGGGCTCAGGAGTCCCTCTGTGGCCTGTTGGCCACGTGGCATGAGGAGTCATGAAGATTTTCCCTGCTTCTTCGTCAGTATCTGGGGGGAAACAGAATTACTGCTTTGCAGGGCTGTTTCCATGTTAAAATGGAATGTGTAAATACAAAGCTCTTAGAGGAATTCCTGGCACATGGTAACTACTCAGTAAACTACTCATTATGAGCATTGCCTTTTAAATTGTTGTCAGGATATAGGGGAGAATAAGCAGAGCCATCCTTGGAGGAGAGAGGTCAGGAACCACATACGTGTCATCTCCAAGGAAACTCTCACAAGCTCATCTACCACATTTCTCAGGTTTGCATCCAATGAATGTGTGCAGGTAAAACAGCCCTTCTCTTGCTCCCATCACCAGGGAGTGATGGCATGCACAGACAGGGGGCAAATGAACAATAATGGAATCTTGTGGTTGTCCCAAAGAGTCCTATGGGGAGAAGCATGCGTCCCTGTGATATCATCCTGAGGGCAGGGGGAGGTAGGGGTTCAGGTGATGAATCTGCTGCTGGGTCCCAGGAAGCTGTGAATGGTCACTGTCTAGACATCTCCATGAAAATTCTTGTCATTGTCATCATCCTTCCTGATTTAACGTTCATTTTATTTTTTTTTTATTTTTTAGTTCTTAATTCACTACTAATTTATGCGGACTCTTGTGGAAGCATGGGTCATGCAATGCCTGTCTTGGAAATAGCAGAGTTAATTGCATACATCTACTGGGTAATACTTAATGTTTGAGGTAAATGCAATTTCCATACTAAAGATCATTCATGTGTTTGTGTATACACATTTATGTGTAGATTCCATTTTTATTTGTAAAAGTTGTTACTTCTTTTTAACTCTGCTACATAAGCTGAAAATTATTAAAGTTCTTTATTCTATTATTGACTCTGTTTTTGTTTTTCAGTGCTAGGTATAGCTCTCAGGGCCTCACAAATGTAAGGCAAGTGCTCCACTACTGAGCCTCATCTTCAGGCTCCTGCCATGACCAACTCTTTCTAGAACACATCAAAGAGTAGTCCTAAGAGAAAACTTCTGAATCCATCAACAAGGAGTTAAAAGCACTGCCATTTTATCAAGGGAAACTTAGAAAAGTGCTATTTTTAAAAATGCTTTAGAATTCAATTTCCCACAATATCCTGTGATTACTTTCAGGATCCAACCACAGGGAAAGATAAATAGGAAAGGAAAGAGAGAAATGGGGTAATGAGAGAAAAGGAATGGGGTTCCAACCAACAGTATTGACTTTGCATCTTATAAGAAATAAAAGTAATTTAAAAGCACATTATTTTTGGCTATAAATTGCCAAGTTAACGCAGTCACATAAAGAGACACAAGGTATCTCTGAGGACACTGACTGCGGTCAGTAAGACGGCCGTATAGACTGCAAGAGAGCTACATGCCGGAAGTCCCTGTTTCTGTTTGTTTGTTTATTTGTTTTGTTTCTTAATTTTTTTTAGTGTTGATGGACCTTTATTTATTTATTTATATGTGGTGTTGGGAATTGAACCCAGTGCCTCACACATTTGAGGCAAGCACTCTACCACTGAGCCACAATGGCATCTCATCTTAGGGGAAAAAAAGAAGATGTAAATTAAACATGAAAAAAGCAACTCTGCAGGTGAGGTCAAAGGTGAGTGACCTGCATTATGTGATCAGAGGCCATGGGTTCCATGTTTGGGTGACTGCCCTTCCTGTTTGCCTTAGCAACTTGACACAGCTCGCATTCCGCTTCTTGGGTCGGTGATCAAACACAGACTCCTTTCTTGAGCTCTTCTGATTTCAGGGCTCTGGAGGCAAAGCCATACTACTGACTGTGGGTCAAATCTCACCTGAACAGTCACCAAAATCACTCAGTATTACAGTGGGCTCCTTTACCACAGGCTGTTGCCCCGAGGACCTCAGTTCCCCATCGCCTATGGCCCGGAAACCTCCTTGGGCTCAGAGACTCTTGCTCTCTCCGCAGTGCAGCTCACAATCCAGCATCCGGATTTCCTCAGAGTGAGCAACTGAAGGGATGAGCCCTCAAAACAGAAACCACAGTATTTTTGAATCCATGTCAGAAGTGATGATCTATTACTTCCACTGTATCACATTCATTAGAAAAAGTCAGTAAGTTCAACCCACAAGATTCAATCTAACTGCTTTGAAAAGACATTTTTTTTTCTTTTTTGCAATGAGTCTTAGGATATGTTATACAGTACAATTATCTGGAGATTGAAAGCAATTCTCTGACACTTGAAGAAGCCTGATTTGAGGTCTGACAAAGAAGGGACTTCATTAGAGAAGAATGAGTTATCAGACAGAACCTTGTCCCAAGTCACCTCATTGCTCAGGAACTAATTACTGAGGGTCTCGACTAGCCACATCCACTCTGTTCCATAAAATGCTGGCCTCACAGTGCTGTGGAGTGTGTAAGCAGTTCCAGTTGCTATCACAGTTCATGACTTTTTAAAAAGTGTTTCATTAGGCAATTTCACTAGTAGCTTCCTTTCAATGACTCCTGTGACTCCAAGGAGAAAGTCTTTTGATTCCAGTGCTACCTCTGTAAAGCCTCTCTTCCACTAGAAAATCTTCAATTCAGCAAAGGGAAAGCAGGTCACAGGCTGAGGCCTTTGGCAGGCAACCAGATCTGAATAGGGTTTAGTATTATCTAAGGGAGAGATTTAATAATTTTCTGAGATGGGTTGCTTCTGTGGGTGAGATACTAAGTTTGCTTTTTCTGGCAGTGAAAGAAAGTTTCCTTTTAAGTATATTTACTTAAGGGAAAACCATGAAGCATAGGCCATGATTGCTTTCTTTCATCGAATACTGCATTTATAATAAGCTCACATTATTAGAATAAAATGGAGAGCTGCCTCTGGGTGCCACGGTCTACCTGTAGCAGGCTGCCACCCACCTGTCCCCAGTGGGTGGCACTTTGGGACACTTCCCAAATCCTCAGTGGCAACTCTGCATTCTTGGCCTCCCAGCAACATTGGTTTCTTTCCTTGGGCTTCTGGAAGCATCAGTGTGGGCTCCATGGAGAGTCTGCCATAGTGAACCTGAGTCTTAGGGACTGAGAAGATCGGGAAGCTGGACACTGAGGTAGCCGAGATCTTCCAGTTCCCTCCCTTAGTGACATGTCATAACATCTCTGGCTTGGGAGGCTAATGGGGTCTTCCGCCTGCAGCCTCCTTAGGTAATCACTTGGTAAGTGGTTGCAGAAGGAAAACTCTGGTCTACAATGAAGTCGGAAATCAAAAGAACACACGCTACAGAGTTTTACCTTTATTTTTAGCATTACAGAACCACAAGAAGATCTATCATACTTCCCAGAATAATATGCCTGACTTCACCTTCTGATGCTCTCAAGTTGCCCCTGGGGGGAAAATCCCTTCTACAGAAACTCAAACTCCCTGGCTCACAGGCAAATTGAGAAGTGCCTCAAGTTCCACAGGAAGTGCAGAATCCTGGCCCTGGATGAGGGAATGGGCTCTCCAGGGGGGCAGGTGGGGTCTTTGTGAACTGAAAACCATTTTTTTTAACTTTACATGTTCTCATTTCCATTCTGTGTGCCTTCTAGAACCAGACTCTGTTATCTGAACCCATTATCTCTGCAGAAATCTCTCTGGGGCAAAATTCTGACTTAATTTCCACCCGGGATGACATGTGGCCATGTCCACAGGCCCATCGAGCCCATCACATCTGCATAATTGTGGTTGGACAGATGTGAGGTGGCTCAGTCCCAGATGCTCCTCTAAGTGCTATTGTGCATGTGGAAACATTATCGATTGTACTTTTAATGTTCAGCAAATTGCCTCCAAATTTGCCCCAAGGCACACATGTGGGTCCAGTCAGTGGCTGGTGGGCATTCCAATCTTAGCACATAAGTGAAATTTTAGCCTCCTTGTAGATTAACTGGGGGACTCTGGAAATATCTCACAGTCTCTGTATTCCATGTCAGTTCACCAATGACCACAAAGAAGCCCAGGAGAGTTTCAATACACAAACCCAGGGGCCAGGGCATCGAGTCTACAAGTTGTCTGCCTCTAGCTCAGCACACCATAGGGTCCATTTGTAGGGTGGCTGTGATTTATGCAGATAAAACTTATGACTTGCTGTTGGAGTCAGTTGCATTTGACTGGATCCATCGCATTATTGTTCTGAGGCTAAAATACCTCTGACTCATAACTTTGCTTTTGTTTCTCATGTTAAAAATGAGTGCAATGTTTATTTCTAGCCCTGTGCTGGTCAAATCCTCCTGGCAATATCAGAAGATGGAAGAAATGAGAGGCAGCCAGCCCAGCACTCCCCCGACGTCCCTTCTCATTTCACCAGCCATGCTGCAGGAGCAGAACAAACCCTGTAGCCTCATTTCTGTCTCTAACTAACCTGATAAATGATAGGAGCCTCCCATCCCCAGCAGTTCTCGTTTAGGATGGGTCTCATTTCTGATACATTTCCCCCCAAATTCTTTGTATTGTTGATCCACCAATGCAGACACCTTTACAAGTCTGAGATGTCGGGTGCTGTCCTCCATTTACAGCAGAGAAATTGCCGGCTCCTGAGGCTCCGTCCTGCCCGTTCAATATGAGTATAAATACAGGTATTGGCTGCAGCAGGCATTTATGGGAAACCACAAAACTGTCAAAACAAACCAGCAGCCCTGTCTGGGAATTGTGTCCACGTCCCTTCTTGTTTAGCCTCAATTTTCTGTCATTCGCACAGCCCAGAGAAGTGCCCCAGCCAATAACCTCCTTTCTTCCCCAAAGGAGGGGAGACTCCACACCCTCTTCCCCAAGAGGAAACAAAGCCTAGAGAAAAGGTCAGCCAGTCCTACAAACAATCATGAAAACACAGACGCAGAGCTTCTTAAATGGTTGCTCCTCCGGGCCACACTGCTCCTGATGGTAGAAACAGACTCTGGACACACGGAGAGAGTCCTGGGTGATCACCTGCCTGCAGGTTTGGTTGCCTCCATCCACGGGTCCTGACGGGTAGCTCACTGCCGAGTCCCTTTTCACCCACTGGTGGACGTTCCAGCCTTGGAGGGACTCCTGCCTCTGAAGCCCCATCTGGAAAAGGAGCGAGGCTATAATGGAGCTGTCAGGAGACGAGGGTCACAGCTGCCGCTTCTGTCCTGCCCTGTCCCTTCCTTTTCAAACTTCTTATATTCTGTGCCATCCTTGTCCGAGCCCCCTCTTAGCTGGAGCTGTTTAAATCTAATAAGACAGGCCTTTGCACAGTGAGTAGTTGTCACTTTCTTTCTTCTCCACAGGGGAAAGGGACCATCCACATCAGCAGCAGGGGCAGGAAGGTACAATGACAGCCTCTACAGACCATAGCAAAGATCATGTCTGGCTTGTAGCTGTTGTATCCCCAAACCAAGTGGAGATTTAGGCAGAGTAGGTGATCAGTAGGTATTTTATGAATGAATGAATGAATGTCTAAGGGAATGAATGGAATGGAATAGCAGACATTTCCTAAGCAAGTCCTGCAGCCGTAGAAATCCTCGGTATTTGTTTAATAAGAGGTTGGAGGTGAGTTCCATATTGTTTTAGAAAGTCAGAGGTGTCACCAAAGTCTCAGGCTGTCTCCACCCTTCCAGCCCTCCAACCTCAGCACAGTGCTTACTCAGAAACAGTGCTTACTCAGAGTACCATGATGGCTGCCAGGATTCTAGGCATTCCCTCCTTACCGTGCAGACTTAAAGAGAGCCAGTCCTTCTGGAAGGGACACCAGCTCCAAGCACCTCAGAGGACAACAAGCACCAGCAGACCAGGAGGAAGCCGAGCCCCTCTGCTTGCAACCTGGCCCACGTCCTGGCCAAAGAGGTCCCTGGGGCTGGCCAGTCAGCCAAGTGCTTCAGGACCAAGGGGACCCAAAGCGTATTTATTAAAGTTTGAACTATTAAATTTTGAAAAGAAACGTGATTTTTACCATCTTGTAGCTACAATAATTTAAATAAGATTGATGGAGGCTAAAAACCAACTCCCTCAGTGACTTGATAGTAAAGAACCTTCATTATCCTCTGGGTGGACACAAGTGGGGACCTGGTTTTATGTTTGTCCCTGGGTTTATTTTGCTTTATGCCATTGTAATGTTCTGGCCCTCTGCTCCTGCTCACTTGGCTCTGCTCACCACATATTTAGTTAACAAACTTACAACATGACCCTCTTAACTGTCGTGAATTGGACATCAGGACACATGAACTGATGGGCTGATAACGTGAAGAGAGATGCGGCCACCCCAGGCTATGCCGGGACCACTGGTCATCACAACCATGAGATGGACACTGCTCCTGCTCTCTGCACAGTGGGTGCCCTCTGGCCAGGACACCCTGCACCAGATTCTGATGCCCTTCACCCTCCAGAGCAGAACTGATGGGGACACTGGGATCCCCTACCCTTCAGGGGCCTCACCTACATGTCTGAGCTCAGAGCCTGAAACCCATGTTGACTCTGTCCCTGACACAGGTTCTGGGCAGCACCCGGGGGCCAAGGGCCACACTGCGGGGCCCTGAGTCCTCCTCAGGGACGTGGATCAACTTCCCCACCCCTCCGCCTCCTCATCTCTAAAATGGGGACCAGGAAGGCCCACCCCACAGGGTCACGGGGATGAATGCTGAGGTCAAGGAATGTCACAGGGCATGGCACAAATGTCACTGATGTCGATTTTGTGAGCAGTGTCACTTTCCTCCCTGGCCCAGAGACTGAGAGTTCCCCCAGCAGTGGAGAGCCAGGATCCTGGCTGGGCTCCCCAGGTCCTGCTCCAAACGCCCCTCCTGCCTCCTCCTTCCTGTTCATGGAGGGTTCATCCAGCCCAGAGCTGCACAGGGAGCCAGGCCAGTCTGAGTTTCAGGACCAGGAGATGAAGAGCTGAGGAGCAGGTGTGGGTCCCCCGGAGCCCAGACCCCACTGAACATCCCCTGGTGCTGACCCAGGATGCCACCCCCTGTTTCCTGCCACCTCTCTTTATCAGATATCAATCTGGATTCTCTAATTGTGTGATTGCTCCTGATAAGTTCAAGTGAATGTTTTCAAGACCATTTTTGTACCTGCCGAGCACAGCAGGCCTGTGTGCTGAATGGGGGACAGTCTTGGGCAGCAATTCTGCACCTCCTTGTCCTCCCATCCATCAGGTGAAGGGCCTTGCCAGGGACTCTTCTTGCACCCCCCACCCCTTGTTGTTTTACTGCTCCCAATCCCTTCCCTTCCCCCACCCTGTCAGAACCTCAGATGCTTCCAGAAGGAAGTGGCTGGAGTAAATTCACAGCAGAGATGTTGACTGATGCAGTTTAATTGGTGATCTCTCCAGGATTAAAAGGTCTTTCCCAGGGCCTGCCACAGGCCTCTTCTCCTTGGTGACACATCACACATTCCATAATAGTTGTTGAATATAGATGTCAATGACATGTGACCCAATGTAACTGAAGAAGACACTGATGGAGGTTTCTATAAAGCTTTTACACACACACACAAAAAAAATAAATAAATAAAATAAAGGGAATAAAGGAAAAAATTGTCTTCATTTTCTGCCTCAGAATGTAAAGAGGTGATAATGTGATGTGAGGAGCTTTGACAGCCATCTTGTGACCATGAGGAGAGAAGAAAAATACACAGGATCAACCAATACACCATGGGTGTAGTAGAAGGATGAGAAGAGCTCGGGTCCTTGGGGACCTAGGAGACTGATGAACCAAACCAGAAACTGTCCAGCCTTCTTGGCATGTAAAATAATAACTTTTCTTGCTGAAAACCTTCCAGTTCAATAATCTGTTATCATCCAAAGGCAGCATCAGGGGTTTCACAAAGGAGCTGATTTGAAGTGTGAAATTTCAAAATCTTTAAGACAGTTGGAGAAGATAGACAAGGTTTAGATAAACTTCCCCAAGACCCTAAAAGTGCAAAACCCAGAGCATTGCCTGCTAGGCACATTGAGTTGTCTTCCAGGATGTGAAGGTGGACAGTTCAAATGAAAGGCCACCAGAAACAGATGTGACAAGGTGTGCAAAGATGAATGGCTGACTTCTTCCCCTCCCTGTGGCAGGAGAGGTTGCTCTAGGCCACCATGGGCTGGAGGTTCATATGGAGAACATACCAGAAGTGTCAGCACCTCGTTGTCAACTTGGGAAATGGCCCTGTGAAAGCTCCAAGCTTCCTTCACTAAGTGTAAGTACAAATAACTGTTTTCCAGCCCAGAGACATCCCTCCTTCCTCGGCACCCCTGCTAACGTCAGCGCCCAGACCATTCCTGTGTTATACCCATAACCCCACCGAGTGGCCACTCACCTGGGGGAGCAATGCACTGTGATGACTCTGCCCCTGGTGGCTTCACTGCGTGCCCAGTACAGGGATCGCATTAAACCATCGCTCCATGACAGACGGAGAGCACATAATTTAGGACCATCAAATGGTCCAGATTTTACGCCCCTCTTGGGTTTAACAGAGTAGATGGGAAGGACGGGCATGGCCGACCCCAGGTGTTGCTCATTGGAGCAGCTGACAGCCACCCCCACACTTCTTCCCATGTGAGTGACTCCCTCAGTCACAGGGAATTAAAATGGCACTCTGGCTTCCTCCCAGAGACGACCCAGGCCACTGCCACCAGGCACTGGGCAGGACGGAGCTTCGCTTGCTGGAGGCAGACTTCCCCGGCTCTCCCTCCTCCAGCTCGTGGCCATCTGACACAGCTGCTGGGACAGAGACTCCTGAGCGTGGGAGGGTTTGAGGACTTGCCTGGGCATCTCAGCTCCCTTCTCCCGCCCAATCCCTCTTCTCCCATGTCCTCAGCAAGGGCAGACATGAGGGTCTTCACATCAACTTTCGTACTTGCACAGAAGGGTCTCGGCAATTTTAACATTAAAAATTGCCGCAGTCTGGCTGGGCACAATTCAGGAGCCACTTGTCAAAAGAAACAAACTTTATTTTTAGAACACACACACCACACCACACAGCTCCTCAGGAAAAACCCTCAGAGCCCAACTGCCACCACCAGCTTCCCACAAGCCTCTCAACCTCCCCCACTCCTCCTGCTCTTGAGGCTGATTGGCTGGGTCGCATGGGCGGAGCCAAAAAAAGTCCCCCAATGAGCAGCTCCGTGGTCTGAAAGGGCAGGGAAACAGCCCAATGAGCATCACCACAGAGGAGCCAATCAGTTGGCAGCTAGAAGTTTGCTGGGGCCGCTGTGAGCCAATCATCAGCTGGCAGCTGGAAGTTTGCTGGCAGCTGGAAGTTTGCTGGGGCCCCTTCCGCTGTGGCTCTCAACAAAAAATGGCCCCAGCCCCTCCTCCAGCCAGTGTTTTGCAGGTGACATAAAGAGATGCTGAGTCGCCTGTCTCTGAACCCCACAGCACAGCAGCCCCATCCTCCATGTCCAGGTCACAGCCAGTGGTTATCGCCTTTGGGTCAATGGAGACAGCAGCGCCTGGTGGCCAGAGGGCTGGAGTGCTGGCCACGGGTCTCCACAAGCCCATGGGAGATGTGGTCCAGGCACTCCTGCGTGACCTCTGCATCATCAAGCAAGTGCCAGCTGCAGTGTCACCTTCCCTAGGGACTCCGGAACAGGCCAAGGAGACGGGGGAGGAGGGGTCTAAACATGCTAAGTAGGAGTTGGCTCCCCCAACCTCCGACCTCCAAGGGACCCTGCTCCTGTGACTGCTCGGTTGCAGGGACACATGATAAAGTGGGGGCAACCTCAGCTGGGGACAGGAGGGGCCAGAGAGGACACATGTGACAATCACAGCCTCTTTCCAGAGGCCCTTTTCTAGGGTATCCTCATGGGGCTGTTTCTCCCTGACCTGCTGGCCTAGGTTAGCACAGTCCCTGGTCTGTTCCCACTCACAGGCAAGATTTCACCACAAAACTATAGATCACAGTTGAAAACTGGGCCACACAAACATAAACCAAAGCAGAGAACTTTAGAGAAGATATCATCATATCCTTCCCAACCACCCTGAGGCTGCAGGGCTCCCCCAGTGGCTTCCTGAGGAGTCCTGGCCTCCCTCTAGGTCACCTCAGGAACACGTGTGGACATGCCCTACCTCCTGCTCCTTCCTGCTGGGTGGACTGCCGCCCACCCCCATCCACCTGGAGTCAGCACATGGAGGCCACCCAGAGCTACACGCTGAACCAGAGGCCCAGGGAGGAGATTCTGACCTGACGCAATGAGTGTGGTCAGAAGGGACACAGGAGAGGGACCTGGGAGCCCGGCCCCTTCCTCTCAGCACAGACAGCTCAAGGTGTGCTTCCCCCTGGCAGCCCCTCAGGGAAGACCCACAGGTCCAGCTGCTGCCCACTGTGTCTCCCACACACTTCTCTGACTAATGGACCCAAGACAAGGTGTGAGGGACACTCAGTGCTGCACCTGGCACTCAGGCCAGGACAAGACAGCAGGGTCTGGGGCAGTGGGGATGAGCAACCAGGCCCAGGCCCCAAAGAAAAAAGCGTGTCAAAAACTCACTCATCTAGATAAACAATACCATTATATAGTAGCCTAAAAATCAAATTGAATGAACAATTATCTTGAAGAACAAAATCTCAAAAATGTAGGAAAGGGCAGAATCTGACCCTGTGCTTGGCCTCACCCTAAGCCCAGCTCTGCTTGGCCTGCACACACCCAGACACACACCGATCTGGATGACCGTGACCAGCTGGGGAGAGACCTTCTCAGGCATCGCCAAGAGTAGCATTCTTCTCCTGAAGAGCAGTGTGAACTTTCTATTAAAGCAAACAATGGGGTTTGCACTGCTCATCAGCCTGCATATTATTCCATTATCAGTTCATGATTAGAACTACCTGTTGGCCTAGTTATCAGGTCTACCATCAACAAGAGCCTTCATGGAGCGGCTTTGACATCCCCCTGGTGGGAAAGAGGCAGCAGCACAGGTGGGAGAGTCTCTGAGGGGACCTAGGAGAGGTAGAACCTGGCAGCATGAAAGAGGAGCTGATTCCTGAAGGAAGAGGGACGGGGCTTGCATTTATACAGAGGAAGTTATGCACAATGTTGCATTCGTGGTCTCTGGGTATCTTGTAGCTATGAATTTCAATATGGTTAAAAATACACTTACGTGTGTTTGCAACTCATCAGCATTCATTGTCGCTCTGTTGTAGACGGGGTCATCCATTTGTCTTCTGACGATGAGCGTATGGGGTTTGGGTGGCTGCTGGCTGAAGTGAGGTGTTTTTGATCAATGCTGGAGATGAGGTTAATACCAGGAATTAAAAGGAAGTAGAGAAGAGTGTGGGTATTAATAGCCTCAAGTGCAGTGCCCTTGTACATTTGCATTTAGTTAAATACATGTCCACACAGTAATATGGTTGGATGGCATGGTTTTGCATCATTGGAGAATGTTTTTAAAGATTTTAAGTATTTATTGGTGGGGGATGAAAAAACAAAAACTGAAGGAAGCATAGCTGTGTTCATAAGCAGTATGAACCACACTTGCTGTTTAAAATCCCTATTTTCCACTCCATAGGTAAAAACACAAACTCTGACTTTTCCACCTTAAATCCTAAATTCACTATTCAAAACATGGTGTTACTGTTTTGAACAGAGAATTTAGGATTTAAGATGTGTATGCAGGATTTGCAAAGATGAGTGAGCAGTCAACTCTGCTTTTCAAAGCTCACCAGTGAGAGGAGGCAAATTAAACTCAGTCACAAATCTAATATAGGACAGGGACATATGATCTAAGCCACACGGAGTGCCAGAGGAAATAAGCAAGTGCCCAGGATTTGTGAAAAATGGTGGCATTTGAGACAACAGTTAAGGAATGGAGGTGATTATCAGAAAAGCTACCCTTGGAAATGAATGTGATTTAGAGAAAAAGAGCTGTTACTAATGTTGGGCTTCGCCCCAGCTCCAAAGACTAACTTCCTCATCCCCCAAGAACAGCCGTCCAATGGTGAGCCCTGCTGGCTCACATGATCCTTACCCACCAATCAGACTAGCCCTGCTGGCTCACATGATCCTTACCCACCAATCAGACTAGCCCTGCTGACTCACATGATCCTTACCCACCAATCAGAAAGCACCCCTTGCCAACTGTCAAACCATTAAACTGTTAAACTGTCATAATAGTCAAATCACCCCAAGCTCTATAGATAAGCTGAGCTGTTCCTCAAAAAATGGGCATTTTCTCTGATGACAAGCCTTGTTCGTTCTTTCTACTATGGTATCTTCCTTCACTGAGGAAATGGTGACAAGATGAAGATGGTGATGCTGATGGTGATGGTGATGATGGTGTTGGGGATCATGAAGGTGATAGTGATGATGGTGATGATGGTAATAGAATGGTGGTGGTGAGGATGATGGTGATAGTGTGGTAATGATGGTCATGGTCATGATGGTGATGGGGATGATGGTGGTGAGGATGATGGTGATATTGGAGATTAAGGTGGTGATGATAATGATAGTGATGGGGATGATGGTGGTGAGGATGACGGAATGGTGGTGATTATGATGGTGAAGTTAATGGTGATGATGGTGGTGATGACAGTGAAGCTAGTGATTGATTGTTAACTACCATGGGTAGTTAGATTATTTGTTCTTGGCAGCAGACAGCACATACATTTCATCCCATTGACTTTCGACTTGATGCCTTCCCTAATTGTGATTAGATGTGGCAATGGGATGCAGGTCAAGGTGTGAATGGCCACATTCCAAGCAAAACCTTCAGGGTGTGGGGCTTGTTATCTTTTAGCACCTTTTTGAATGTCCTTCACTGAGCAAAAAGTAGACCTCAGACCAAGATAAAGACAAGTTGTTGCTAAGCAACCACCAAAAAGGCAAGGGAGGGTTGTCCCTACTTTTGAAATGGTAATTTTTGCCCTTTATATCCCACTTCCCACACGAAATAAAAGGAGAAAGCATTAAGTAGTATGTCTACAAAGGATTTTCATAAAAGCTGATATATTTTTTACTAGTGAATTTGAGTAAAAAGAAAGGAACCCAATCCAGATTAAATACTGAGGGGTCCTACCCTGCTTGACATACTTCCTTGGGTTTGATCTTCAAGAGATGCCCCAGCTCTCTGCCCAGACCCACCATGGAATAGTGGGGCAGGAAGACATTTAGCCCAAGCTTATATTGGAACCCCACTGGGCTCCCTTGTGCCTGCATAGCTTCTTGTCCCTTTAAGTCACTGAGCCTTCTCCAGGGGACAGAAGTAACAACCTATTTTCCCAATTCTTTTCCTTATTTGTTCTTATGGGCAACAATCTGGTTTCCTTAAGGGAGACTGTTCTTAGTTTGGTTCTGCTGTCTGTTCCCCCCACTCCTCCTCCAGCCCTTTAGCTTTTGGTCTCAGCTTGAGATCAACATGCTGAAGTTTTCAGGTGCTTTGGGCAGTGTCTCCTCCATTCACTCCTGGCCAGTCTCTGCATTCAGTGGATTTCCAGGGGTTTCACACATGCTGCTGGCAGAGACTAGCATCCCCAAATTTTCTAGTAAACTTTGCATCTCATTTTCAAAACAGAACTTTTCTGATTATAAAATTCTCCCTTGGGTTAGATATTTTATTGGGAAATCTAAGTGTTTTATTTCAAGCAAAATATAACAATATAATGTACACATAGATATATCTGAATGTACATGTACATAGATGTCTATCTATTAATATATAATAATATATCTATTAATATATAATAATATAACATAATAGGAAATGTAATACAATTTCCTATCATTCTTTTACAGAACATTGCTTTTTGTTATCGATTCTTGTGCTCTTGCATGAAAAAAAATTAGACAAGATTTAAAACTTAGTAAAAGTCTAGCAAAGTTTATCTCAAGGGTGAGAGTGGATCCTCTCAGAGAGGAAGGTGACCACGTGGCCCCTAGTTTTCCTAGTTGTGTTGAGGGTCTGAGGGAAGTTTCCAGAGAGTCCCACCCAGGTACAACCTTTTTTGGTTGACAGCAGGACAGCATCCAATTTTAGGGACAGTGGTCTTTGTTTTTAATTATCCTGTCTTCTGAGTCCTGGAGACTTTGGCCTGTGTAAAGTCACAAAAGCCCCACTTCGGGATAAGTTGGGTTCTTCTCATGGGCATGGAGGCCCTGGGGATAGCCCTGCAGAAAACAGGGGGTTTTGGCAAGGAAGGTAGCACATCCTGTTGATGTTAGCCAGGAGAGGGACAGAGTGGCCTTAGGGAAATTGCTTGCTTTTTTTTTTTTTTTTTTTTCAGAGAAAGCATGAAGAGGGGGCAATGCAGTCAGGCCAGGACAGCATCCTGTCCCAGTGTCTAATGGCTAGTGTCCATCTGCTACTATTCTTTCTGCTTCCACTGTTTTTAATCAAGTGTTCACCGTAGCAACAGAAATCGGCTTTTCCAAAGCCGCACTTGACTAATTATCTAGCTACTGGACATTTTCTGATCCACTCTTTGTATTCAGTTCTTAGCTGTGACCCAGGATCTGCATTGATACTGGTCTTAAAAATGAGAATCGGGTCCTCATTTCCCTGGTGTTGAGGAATAAACACCCAAGGCATGCCAAGGCAAGAGAAAAAGGTAAATTTTATTTAAGAAACAGAACAGGTGTGGGGTGGAGAACTCCTCCTGAGGGGAGGAAACCCACAGAGCTGGTGCTCAGGGGAGTGGGGGTGTCTTATCCATTTATAGATTTTAGGTTTCCTTTCTTCTATTCCTACATGACCAGAAGTGACCAGAAGCAGGAAGAGAGCCATGTTCTGCGTGATTGCTCGTGTTGGGTGGTGGGGAGTGTTATCTACTATTCCCTTTTCTTTGGTCATCAGCTACCTGTCTTTTGCCCTGGTCTCAGTTTTACCTGCTGAAAGATAGGGGGCAAACCTGTCACTGCAGCAAGGTTTCCACAAGGGACACTAACCCTTCGAGAGCGTGGGAGTGGTGAGGAGTCCCCCTTCTGCTCATTCGGGCCCTTGGGGGCTCCCCTATTCTCCAGCTCTTAGGCTCACTCTGGGATGTCCCTAAATGAAAGCGTTCCCATGCAACCCTTTCCTGGGGACCCTGCCCTTGTTTTCCTTCCTGCCTCTTGCCACTTTTAATGGATTTGGGGCTCTATGCACTCAGAATTAGAGAGCTCTATTTTTCTTAATCCTCTAATGACTGGATCACACTTTGAATGTAAGACATAAGAGCACCTTGAATAGAAGTCTAACTCTCTGGAGGGACCTTGTGGAGCTTCTGACTTCTTGAGATCCAGAAGGCTCTGTGCAGGCAACCCGAGGCCTCCTTGCACCTCTGTGGCCATGATAAATAAGATGCTGTAAATCTCACAGTGTTCTCCACCCAGGCAGAAAATCATTGGGCTGCCTCTTTTTCACATCTTAAATCATATTTACCTCTTGGTATAAAAAAATCATACCATCACCTACAGCTGTCTCCCAAGGAAAGCCAGAAACTTGGCTCAAGTCCCCATTAACCCAACCCAATTCCTGCCTGTTTCCCTCGGATGAACCAGGAGGGCAATGTTTAGACCCGAAGCCCCCCTGCAGGCCCACCTCTGGGTGCCAGGCCTCTGTGAGTCACAACAGACTGTGAGGATGCTGGTGGAATGTTCTACTTGGAACCAGCACAGGAGCCTGGCAACCAGGGAGGACCCTCAGAGGGGCCAGGAGGGAGGAGACCAGCTTTGCTAAGAAAGGGTCATGCATTTCTTCTCTGTCTAAGCACATGAAAATAGTACTGGTGTGGCACATGGAAAAAGGGGCATGAAGCCATTTGTAGCCAGATGTAGCAACCCAGGAACTGGGTCTGGCCACCCCTGCCCCAGCTGGCCCCATGTGAAACCAAAGGTACCAAAGCCACAGCTTTCCCCATGCCTGGCATTTAAGCCTGCCAACACCTCAACCGTGGACACCCTGGAGTGGCAGGAATGGAATCCATGCCGGCGTCTGGCCCTGCTCCTCCTGCATTAAACCCATTCTTTTAGGCTGTCACCACCCACCTTGCCTGCAGTGGTCATTGGACTCCCCTCTCCACAAAGCTGGCCTGTTTCCAGGTCAGGTACAGGGAAAGATAAGTTCCTCCTGATGTTACCTTTCTATTTGAGAATTGGAGGATATAATTGTGTAGTGAGAGACAGGGACCTTTTCGTAGTGTTCGGTGAATGTTTGAAGGGTGTGTGGTCTTACTCACACCTTATCCCACCATGGCTATTGTCATGCCCAGCAAGGTGAAACTATGCCAGCAGGTCCTTGCGCAGGATTCTCTTCCTCTAATAGCAGCTGATTCCTGTCTATCACGTGGGAGTCACAATTGGCCATCTGCTGGTGATCGACAGTAGCAACACTGCATGAGTCTTGTGAGCAGGTCTCCAAAGGCCTCCCCTTTCTGCCTGGCTCTCTGAGGTTCTCATTCTGGGGAGAGCCAACTGCTTTGGGGTGAGCATGCACCAACATCCCCCTGGGGAGGAACTGGGGCCTCCCACAATGTTGCCAGTTTGGAAGTATGTTCTTCAGCTCTAGATCCAACTTCAGTGACTGCAGCCTGGGTTGACAATATCCCTGCAGCTTTGTGTGTGGCAACCAGGGAGAGATGCTTCCAAATCCCTAGGCCATGAAAGCAACCATTTATTTTGTGGTTATTCTTAGAAGTCACTAGAATGTTGCAAAATATCTTGGGGTCATTTGTTATGCAGCAGGAGATAACTGATACATCTTATCAGCAGCCTGTCTATTTCCTTAATGTTTAGCAGTATACTCCATGTCCGTTCTATGCCATGGTTGTTTATTACTTGATACTGTCATGATTCCTTGGGCTCTTCTTTCTTGGGGTGTTACAGATGTAGCTGATCTGAACATTCTTGCATAGGTCTTCCAATAAACATGCTTTCATTTTTTGGGAGTAAATACCTGGGAATACAATTATAGGATCAGAAACTCATTGTATATTTAATATTGTAAGAAACTGTTCAGTGGCTTTCTTCAAACCAGGGATGCCCTGTTACCCTGGTTCCAGGTACTAGACACCTCACCAGCGTTCTGATTTTATCTGTCCTCATCTTATTCACCCTGGTGGGTGTGCAGTGCCATTTCATATTTTCAGTACAGATTTTTTCTATTGAATAATGTTGAAACATTTTATTCTGTTTCCTATAATTTTTATATCTTTCTTTTGGGCAACATTTTTTTCTAAACATCGGGTGGTTAATATTTTGTTATTGGGTTAAAGAAGTTAATTTGTGTCTGAATAGAATCCCTTTGTCAGGTATATGCCTTGCAAATAAATTCTCCACATCAATGCTTTTCCTGCTTATTTGCATAATAATGTACTTCATGGAGCAGAATATTTAAAGATTTTATGAAATTTGATGTATTTTTTTTCTTTTATAGTTACTGATTTTGTGTGCTGGTAGAACCTCTTTGCTAGCCCTGGAATTACAGAGAGAACCCCCATATTTTGCTCTAGGAATTTTATTCTAGTTTTATATTTTACCTTTGTCTCTTGCATCATCTCAAATTAATATTTTGGTAAATGAGACATGCAGTATGGTTGTCGTTCAGTCCTATGGATACTGTGATCCTAGTACCATTTTGTGATAATATGCCCCCTTTCTGCACCAAATGGCTTCCATGCCACTTTTCTTTTAAATCTACCATGTCTATTCGAAGATGCTCAATCCAGTGTCATTTTCCATTTGATTTTTACCATACACCGCAGGTTGGATTGTTACCCTGTTTATCTCAACATCAGCTCACTTCCAATTTTTTCTTCCTTGATATTGTTTAGGTTACTCTAGTTCTACTACATTTTGGTGTTGGGGCTGAGTGTAGCTCAGTGGCAGAGTATTTGGTGAGTGTGTACAAGGCCCCGGGATTGGTGCCAATGCATGAGTGTGCATGCACACACACACACACACACACAAATTGTATATTTCTATGTAAGCTTCTTAATCAGCTTGTTTATCACTATGAAATAAAAGTACCCTGGAATATTTATTGTGAGTACAGAGATAAATTTCAGAATAATTCATTTCATAATAGGTTGGGACTTCCTATCCATGAACATGGTTTCACATCTTTTCATTTCTTAAGGTTTTATTTAATATCTCTAAAAATAATTTGCAGTTTTCCATGTAATATTCTATGGTTTTCTCTTTGACAACTTGTAATTGTTTTATTTTTTAACAAAAGCAGATACGGAAGCAAACACAAATCCCATTTCAACAAGTTTTTATAAAATGAGCTCCAGCAAGGTCAAGCTAGAATTTTCCCAGTCACCCTATAAGCCCCATTCATTCGCACAATTTCCACAAAAATAAAGCCATTACTATCTTGAGATTTATGAACCACTTCCTTGAATCTTTTCTTTTTTTGCAAGTATAGCACTCACTATACATACTATTCAAAATAGTGACATCCTGCCTACTTTTCACGAAACACAGAAGGACAAAAAATACCTTTATTTCACTTTTAATCAAGAATTTCTTCTTCATCCCTTTAATTTTCTTAAATCTATGTGTCGAAAAACCCTGAGCCCTTTGTCTTGTAGGATACTCCTCAGCTGGAACCTGCCATTTCTCTGACTTTGGTGTTTTTCACAATCAGGCAGGTGATTCTGGAAATTAGATGTGACTCAGGTTCAATCCCTCTGGTATAATGAAAGTTACTGTTTGGCAAGAATGAAAATTCAGCTCTATCTGCTTTTTTTTTTTAAACAACCAGTGATGCTTAATGTGAAGATTTATTCATCCATCAAATGTATACACACAATATATATGTGTATACACACAAATAATGGGTATAGCACAAAACATGTTTATATTCACATATGTCATAGAGTATACATTAATACAGGATCTATAGTATAGCATGTAAATATATAAATATGTAGAAATATATTATTTTTTGGTAAAATTAAACATCACAAGGTTATTTCAGAAAGTGTTGCATAATGAGAAGCTGGGAACAGAGTAGTGAGTCCATGGGGGTTGGGGATACTCCTGGGGAGACCTCAGGACACTTAGCATCTGAGCTGAACAGAAGTGACAGCCAGGAATCAGTTATGCAAAGACCAGGAAGAAGGTGCCCAAAGCAAATAGGGTGTCAAATGACAAGATCCTCTGTGAGAGTGAATCTTTTAAGATCCCAGCTAAGACACAGACACAGGACTAGGCCAGGTCAGGGTGGCTTCACAAGGCGAGGGGGCAGAAATAGTAGACCCGAGGTTTGCCTGCTCCAGGTGACTCCTGGTGGGTCACGGTTGCTGTAAACACCTCCAGTAGTAGTGTCAGCCTGGAGCCACCACCCCCAGCCCCTGCCACCCACATGCTTTTATTCAAAGATGCTTCGACTCCAGGCCTCATCCAGTGAATCCACGCATTCCCTAGTATGTACAGGAAAACCTCTAATTTAAGAGCCATTCATGCTGTGTCTATGCGGAGGATGAAGAATGGAATTATTACTGGGATGGAGGAAAAAACCTCATGTCCCTCACATCAAGTCCAGATGAAAGGAGCCCACATGTTGGATGACCTTGAGTAAGTCATCTTCTCCAAAGGCTCAGCCCTCGCTGTGGTCCTAGCAAGCCATGCAGAAAGTGGAAAGAAGTCTTTTACATCTCTGTGGCTTGCCAAACATGCCGTTCACCCCAGAAAAGAAGGACTTTCAGAGTTTTCTCTTCTGGTCTTTTCTCAAGTTTCACATAGCTGTGAGTTTAAAGTCTGGCTCTCACCTAGGACTTCTGCCACCCCATGCATACACCTGGACTCTCAAGCCACACCCTGGGCCATGGAAACTGCCCACCTTGTGCCACAGTTGTGGTCCTGTGTCTGTGTAATGTCACTGCCCACCCTGCGAGATAAGGAGCCACAGGCTTGGTTTCCTCTGGAGGGAGGGAGTCTAGAACCTACTTCAGGATTAGCCCAAGGCTGTGGTGAAGAAAGGGATTTCATCTACCTGTTGTAGGGGAGCAAATTGGTTTTTCCAATCAATAATTTATCAACTCAGCCACTAAAATTCTGAACATATTTAAGGGGATAAAGATCCCTGAATTCTTGAGAAGGGGCCTCAAGAAGTCGATTTAGATCTTCTTCTCCAGCATCGGGGTAGATTCTGCATAGTACGGTTCTTGTTTGCTTAAATTGACTCTTTGGGGAAAAAAGAAAAGGGATGGATTCAAGTCTGGTACTAATTAGCTGGAAACAATCGGAGCATATCAACCGAAAGGGGCTCCCTCCTTGGGCGACTCTGTCCATGCTGAAGCTAAGGACCAGTTATGTCACCTTGCCTGCTGCTGAGGGGCCTCCACCTCTTCACTGTGAAGAGTCAAATGCGACCTCTAGAAGCAGTTCTGGTGACCTTGTCACGTGGCAACCCTGAGCTCACTTCCTGCACCACCTGGTTGTCATGGCAACAGCAGCAGACTACCCTCCCTTCCTCCACTGGGTCCCCAGCCCCAGGTAATTCTGGCTGCCTCCTCCTTCAGCGCTGCCCAGGGGAGGGGACCTGCTCACTGTCCTTTGAGTGACTCGCCCTGTTTTCCTTAGTTCTTTGATTTCAGAAACGGATTTCCATAGCACCTTTACCAGCTGTCCAGGGTCCAAGTGGAGAAAAATCAAGAAGACCTTTTGACAAGGTCAAGTGGAATAATGGCATTTGAATAGCTGCTGCTCCCTGGGCCCGTCCCAGCTGGCTCTGGCCAACCTCTCTGGTTTGGAAAAGCACCGTGATCTGCCTTCATTCTCTAGACTAGGGTTTCTCAGGACATCTGGGGCCAGTAACTCCTCCTTTGGGGGATGGGGGTCTATGGGGAAGCGGTTGGTGTACTGTAAGACATACAGCAGCCCCCTCACCCTCACCCCATGAAAGGTACTTCCAGGTATTGCCAAGGTCCCCTGGGAGGTGAAACATCTGAAATCAGACCACTGCTCTGGGCCAACTGAAAATGCATTAGTTTTCTCCACCTCAGTTTCCATCCCAGTGGTGACACTATGGGGCCAACAGAACACAAGCCCACATCTGATGATTTTTACCCAGCTCCCACACGGTAATTACACAAACCTTAGAAAGAGGAAGAACTTCTTGTCTTTTTAGTACAATAAAACTCAGGAGGGTGCTAAGGGCTAGAAGGTAAGAGGGTGGCTGAGCTGCTCTTAATGGCCCTTGGCCACGTGGAGTCACAGGACACTGATGCCACCCCATCTGCTTGCTTGGCACTGACACCTCCCCCTGCTTCCTCATATTCTGCTTCTCTGAGCTGCCAAAGGCTCACTAGAGCCCCTGATGAGCTGCTCTCAGCCAGCAGTGGTTTGAGAGACTCCCTGATTGTAAGCCATGGGTGTGTTTTACCACCTTCTTAATCTGGAATCCCTCGCTGTGTTTCAGACCATGTAGGTTATTCTTGCATAAATAATTTCACTTTGTTACAGGCACCCTGAGTTTTCTCTTCCTCTTGCACTCTGACTTTTCATTCTTTGAATTTTCCGCAACAGCTGCACCTTGCCTTTTAAAGGAGGCATTTCTGTTTTGTGACTTTCCAAAATACCCATCGATTTTATCCCTCGGTGTGCACCTGAGCAGGTTTTGTCTTTTCTGGAATCATCATGGTGCATTTGACAGATGGATTGCTACATGCAGGGAAATGGAAATCATCATTCTTTGTTTCTGGGATGTTTACAATGTTGACATGAAGTTTTTCCGAGGCAATTTCTCTTTCATGCCCATCAGTGGTAATTTCCAGGTTTGGTTTGGTAAATAAGATACATTGACTATAAAGCTGTTGCATAAATTCCCCTGTTTCAGAAGAAGATGTTTACTCCTCCCAGGAAAAGGCTCTACTATTTCTTTAAGCTTCCAACTGTCAGAGGACAAAAATAAGCCAACAGGTGGTTCACAGCCATTCTCCAGACAGACCAAAAGGATTTGCAAAAAGACTGTCCTAATTAACAATTAATGGTTAGACTAATTACTTGTTTAAGAGAATCTCCCCAGAGATGTAAGAAGCACAGACTCTAGCAAATAATCTTCTATTTTTATAAGCCACTGATACGTGTTTACTGGGAATTCTTTGCATATGGTTATCTTGTGACTACGCTCCAAGCATCCCGTGCTGGCATGAGAGACACGCTAGTCGCGCGTGCCTGTGTGAAGTAGAATGAGCAGAGGCTTCTGCTAAGACTTTGCACACGTTTTTGACTCATTAAATCTCTATGATGTTAATTTTACAATTTCTACAAGTGATGTTTAAAATTATACCTCTTTTGTACTTAACAGTGGCTGAAAAGTGCTTAAAGAATTCTAAGTGCTTCCTAGTTTGACCCATGGATGATTGTTTGACAGAATCTGCTCCCATGCTCTGCCATCTGTGTCCTCAGCCAGGGGCAGCTAGGCGAGGCTTCCCAAGACCGTTAATTACTGCAGCAACGCTGTCTTGAAAATATGTTGCAATTTTGTTTATGATTAAATATGAAGACTTTTATTTTTAATGCCACAGTCCAGTGACTCAAGACTCTCCAGGAGAAAAGAAGACAAGTCCTCTTGAAGACAAGCTTTCTAGATCTAGTCCCTAAACATTGAAGTGTTAAAAAGAGGGGTATCCTACATGGTAAATTCCACAGGACAAGCTACATAAGTTAATTAAAGCAATGTCTGAGAAAAAGCTTGATATTTTCCCCCTTTGTATTTAAAAAGGAATGCCAGAGGCCTAAAGAGCCAGGGTTTGCCACCAGATAAGACAATAGAGAGCTGCTTGGCACTCGAGGCACTCCAGGAAGTGCATAATGACAGACAGTTATGCTCCAAGACACAGGGACCAGCAGATTTTCTTTAACTGTTTGTTGCATTTTTATAGATAGTGAAAATTTGGGTGTTAACAATTATGACACTAAACCTATAGCCATTTGGAGCCTATTAGTTACGCTTGTTCAAGTAGGTGAAATTGAATTTTCCCAGTATCAAAAATACTTGCTTTGACAAAAGTGGAAAACTCTAATCCTTTGGTCACAGCCCAGCAGCAGATGGAGCCTAGCTTAGAAAGTCCTGCTAGAAAGCCAATGACATGGTGGCCTATGGTTAGTGGATGAGAGCACGGGAAAGGGGAGCTGCCTGCACCACTGTACCACCTCTCTGGTCAGCATGGGCTGGGAAGAAGCAAGAAGGTTCTGGAATCACCAGACCTATGCACAAGAGCTCAGTTCCTCCCGTATGAAGCTGCTATAACCAAGGGAGAGAAAGTAGTGTTTTCTCAATTATTCAGAGACAAAGAGTTTGGAGAGGGACTAGAGGTGGCCCCAGGGAGCCTCCTGAGTAATGGACAACTTCATAAAATTTGAAAGGACAAGTAAATAACATTTTCTCTGTTGCTTTGGAGAGCTCAGTCCAGAGGCAAAGCTCCTCTAGGAGAAATGGTGTCAGAGTTGGGAGGCAAATAAAAATCTCTGCAAGACCAGGAGCCAGGAATAGCGCCTGCCCTCCCTGGGAATTGCCATCACCAAGAGATGCAGCAATCTCCCGCCAAGCCGCTTGGGTTCATGTCCAGCTCCACACCTTGCAACCGAGGAACTGGGCCAAATATTTGAGAGATCATGCCCCAGAGACTCATCTGGAAAATGAAGCTAATGTAATAGTTACTGCCTACATTTGCCAACTGTGTTTATAATTGTATACAAGGACATGATTTTTTTTTAATGTCACTGTCCAGTGATTCAAAAGACTAGGTGATCAATAAGTTAAGACAAATAGAATCCTAGAAAGAGGCTCATGGTCAGCCATGGGAAAGTCCCAGATTTCTCACTCCTGGTCCCATTGCACTCCCAAAGGTGACAGAATCACCCCAGAAAAAAGGCAGGAAGCCCATCACAGAAGACTTGGGGAGGCCTGATAGGTGATCCCATCTCTTCTGTTTTTGTAATCTGAGCAGCTGCTGAGCTGGGAGATGAACAGAGGGCCATTAGCAGCAAACTCCATCTTCTCAGATAATGCCAACCCAATGTGGAGTCAGAAGACATTATTCAACATAAATGCTTCCCATCTAATCTGCTGAGCAGCTGCACTGCGGGAGAAGGGATTCTGCCCTGGTCCCCACTTGTGTCTGCCTTGAAATTCACCCCCAAGGCAGCCAGCCATCCCCCCCTCATGGTGCCCCCCCGTGCTGGGGATTCATCCCCTCAAGACACTTGATTTCTTGAGCAAATAATGTTTCCCAAAATTCAGGAGAGAAAACACTTCACTTCTGCTGTGTTTGTGGACTTCTCTCTTTTACTCCTGAAGTGTTTACAGGCACCTCTCTTTTATAGACTCTCTGATAGCACTAGTTGTGGAAATGGTGTCATCAGAGTGAACCACACTTCTGCAAATGGCTTCGTGGCAAGTCTGGAAACCACAAATCTCGAGTCCCGCTTCCTGATGGGAGCGACGCTCCTGGCTGACTGTTCCCTGCAGCTCGGCTGCGTCTTTCCCTGTGCCCAGCTCCTTTGGTTTCAGGCACAGTCACTACGTTCCCTAAGCCCTTCCACTGGCCGGAAACTGCGTGGGTCTCCTCTCTGAGGCTCTGTCCACCTCCCTTTGCATCGGCGTCTGTCCTGACCCACTTCCTTCCAGGCGGGGAATCAGAACCCTTTGCATAAACTCTTGGGAGCAAACCCAGGGATGGGTGCAGACCAGCAAATCCATGCCTAGGGCTGAAGGTGTATTGGAAAAGCACATTTCTGACACTGGTGAGGGCATTATTAGTGACGCATTTCCCTTGTAGAAGTCACAGACAGGCCCTGGTGCCTGGAGCAGAGGAGGAGGCCGTAGTTATTCACTGGTTATTCCTAGGGACGTAGGTTTGCTCTTAGAAATAGATGACTATATTTATTGCTGGATGGATGAGAGAAAGGATGCAGTAAAAGAAAAAGGAAAATAAAAATAAAGACGGCATGAGCTAGAGCACAGGAATGGCAGCCACAGGGAAATAGGACTGTAACATATCAAAAAAAAGGGAGGCATTCATTTCTTTTCTAAAAGCTGTGAAAGAGGGTGTTGGTCCTGGAGACAGCATTCTGTGGTGGAGCATGGAGACAGTTCCTCCATTCAAAATGCAGCTGCAGGCAGATTATGGATAATTCCATACGGATAATATTATAGATGATTTCTAAGCTTATCATCACCAGGGGAGGTTCCAAAAAACGATTCGTGTCCAGGTTCCACCTCTGACTAATTAATTCACACTCACTAGGGATGCATCTAATTTAATTATAATAAAATTTCTCAAACAAAAATTGCTTTCTGGTGGCTGCGATTCAGAAGGCTGGTCTAGTTGGTACAACCTAAGATTTGGAAACGAAGGACATGTTTGGGTTCGTGTGTCCATCACCGAGTCCTGGAAGGCCTGGCTGAGGGGGGCCAGAGAGTGCACCCCCTGAAACAGAAATTTCTATGTCTTCTTGAAGAAGAAGAGATCACGAGGATTGCCCCTTGCCCACTTCACACCTGTCACCTGGAGGGAATAAGTCACAGTGTGTGAAGTCTCTTGGTGAATTGCAAATGGTTATGGAAGGAGAGCACTGCAGTCATTGGCATGGGGGGGTGGGGACAAGCCTTAGTCATACAGGAGTCAGCCCTGTCATGCTCCAGTGGCTGGTGGATGGAGGAGAGAGAAGAGAAGGTCCACAGGGAGGGCCGTTCCCCTCAGGGAAGCTCCGGTTTGATTGTGCAGTTGCTCTTGGCTCCTGGATCGCGGGCTCTAGTGAGCATCAGTCACCTCCCCTGAAGCCAGGCATGTGCTCAGCTGGCAGCTCTGTGTCCTGCCCAGAGCCCCTCTGCATGTCTTCCTTCCGACTCCATCACTTTCCACCATCTCCTTCTGTTTGTGGTCTTTTGAGTCGGCCTAAACGCCCCTGGAGCATTCCCTCTTTCTAGGGGACAAGTTTTCCTTAAATTAAGGCACGACTAGCCAGGGCCTCTTGTCCAGTATTACAGAACCCCTGGACTCGTGAATCTTCTCAGGGTTGTTCCTCCCTTCTGTTCCACTGAGTTGTGTTTTAGCTCTAGAGAAATAGCCGCCTCTGACCTGACCTTTCAGTTCTTCAAAGTCACAAATCACATCACATTCCATCTTAAAATTCTCCCCTGGAAACGACCAAGGAAGCTGTTCCCCAGTCACACCTCCCGGTGTCCGGCCTCCTCCTTCGGCCTGGAGAGGCGGCCTCCTCCCACCCCAGGAGGATTGCCACCCTCCCCCTCAGCCCACAGTAGCCTCTGTCCTACTTTTCTGGACACTAACTGTACAGGTGTCCCCTCCACATGTGGCTGACCAGCATGCCCCCCACAGGCCCTTGTCTGCTGACTGGCTGATCTGATGATGGCAGTAGCTCCTGATTCACACCTGAGATAAAAAGGCCACGGCCACTTGGTGTCTTACAAGCTAGATCCCATCTATTCTACGCGTCACACTGAGAACATTGATTGGCCACAGACTGTGAGCCAGCTAAAGTGCTCAGCTCATCTGACATTTACCCAGGGTGTAATTAAGTAGGTACCATCAATATCCTGCCTGTACAGAAGAGGAATCCAAGGCACAGAGAGGTGGGGTGGCTCCCCAAAGGCCACACAGTGTTCTGCAGAGGAGGGATCCAAGTCCAGGCTGTCTTTCCCACTTTGTCACCTCCCTTTCCATGGCTTTGCTGTCTTGATCCCCTCGATGTCCCTGAAGTGCATATCATCCTCTCACCACATGAGACACAGACTCAAGTGGTAAATGGGGTGAACCATCTGGTATGTGGGACTTTCAAACCACCTGCTTTATGTCACAAGACTCTGAAAGGACTCACAGCCACTCACACCTTCACATGGCACCTGGTCAAGCATAGGAATGGCATCCGGGGTTCCCTACTTGGGGGACAATAAGTGCTGACATGAGGACCCAGGATTAAATAGCACCCACAGTGTTGGTCACTCCTGTTTCTATTTTCCTTCCATCCACCTGGTTTTCAGGACCACTCTTGGGTTCCAGGGTCCTTGGGTGCCTCCCAGGCCCTTGCTCCTTAGGGGGAACCTGCAGCCTTAGGGGCTACAGTATACAGAGGGAGTCTGATCGGGGGTGGGCTTCTTTGTTTCAGCTTTGTGTTAGCTTCTTGCTCATTCATGGAAAAAATCAGACTGTTGTCAGTTGGTGGTTACCAGAATATTTCCTTTGAATAAATTTATTAAAATTAGAGAAGTCACAAAGTATTTCAGAACACAGGTGAATCTGCGTATGACAACATCCCACCAGTGAGTTCAAGAACATTTGGAGATGCGGTGTGGATGGGTGTAGGACAGGGCATGTGTCACTGATCTTTGAATCTTTGGTGTGGCCACAGATGATGGCAAGGGCCAGCCCTTTATTGTACCACCAAGTCCAGGACAAACACTGCCTGGTGTCTGAGAGGTGCTCAAAACTGAGTCCAATTTATTAATTAACTAACCTGCATTGCTTGTGTACTGAGACCTCAAAGGCAAGTAGCAGGTCCCACCAGCACTTGAAGCAGGTTAAGAAGCTGCCACCACCCAGGAGCTGAGGTGCCTGGAAGCCCAACCCCCATGTCTCCAAGAACAGGGCACAGCACAGCTCCATGAGAGTCTCCATCATGTTGGTGCCACATGGTGGAGTGGACGTGGCCATAGGCCCTTATCTTTACAGAGCTGCTGCAAGCTGCCAAGCAGGGGACCTTGGAAAGGGTGAATTGTTGAACACACATCCAGCACATTCTGCTTGGAGCATGGAAATCAGGATCACATTGTGTTGACATAAGAGTATCAACACTAGAGGAGCCAGCCCTGCCACACCCGACCCCTAGACACTGTGGCCTTGGTGAGAACAAAGACTTCCTGGGTACACTGGGAATGAAACCAGAAAAGTGGAGAAGAGGGCACAGGCTGCCACATTTTATATAATAGCTAGGGTTGGGATATAAGATCATATATACTCCTGTTTATTTATTGTATTATTTTGGGGTGCTGGGATTGAACCCTGGGGTACTTAATCACTGAGCCCCATCCCCAGTCATTTTTTTTTAATATTTTTTTATTTTGAGACAGGGTCTCACTATGTTGCTCAGGGCCTTGCTAAGTTGTGGAGCCTGGCTTGGAAGTTGTAATCCTCCTGCCTCTACCTCCCAAGCCACAGGCATTGCAGGTCTGCTCCACTGGGCCTAGCTCTCCCATTTATTTTTATTTGCAAAAGGACCATTTGGAAATCTATGCATTTATTTTATTTTGAATTTGATAATTTAAGTCCAACCTTAAAATCTTTGAGAATTTTTCTAATCCCTTCCTTTCCTCCTCCAGGCCACAGATCGTGTTCTTAAACATTGCAGTGTATTACTGCAGAGAGAATTTACTCTCCTGGCCTCCTTAGGATCAAAGGAAATGAAGACAACCCTTTTCTGGTGAGATGGAGCCTGTTTACCTAAGCGCTCTGCTGAAGGTTTCTCTTCAAGGAGAAAATGCGTCTCTGGTTCAAGTAACAGGCATATTTTCTTGAGGCTCTCTGAAGCACTTCGCCTGAGGCAGAGCTGCTGGGCAATTCCGAGTGCTCTGGAGACTCTACCTGGCACCTCCCTTTCCTTCCTCTCCTCCCCGGCCCTGCAGTTTGCAGGTGATTCTCACACCTGGCCACCAGGAACATGCTGTACTTTCTTTTAGCTTTTGGTTTCCTATCCCTCTAGGAAAAAGTACAGCTAAAAACATTCCAGTGGTCTCTGCACACATGGAAGGGCTTTGCAGCCATGTGCTCTAGGGGGTTTGTGGCCCTTTGAGGTGTTCTAAGGTCGTAGCTTGAAGGTTGGCTCATCTTATCTGTCCCAGAAGCTCATTGGACCAGAAGAGGTCCTGGAGAACTGGCCCAACACAGCAGCACAGTTTTCCAATAACGACCATCTCGTCTTAGAATCATGGATAAGGAAGGGAATGGTGGAAGAGACCAGCTCTCTCCCAGAATCATGACCCGTCCTGCAGCATGGCTGGCAGGGGCTGAGCTCAAAGTGGCAATAGGAATGCAAAGGTCTTCAGAGGCCCAACCCATACCCAAGATCTCTGTCTGCAGGGGAGTCTGGGCAGCCAACAGTGACCCCCACCTTGGAGGAGAAATCCTGGTGGTGAAGTTCATTGTCATGCCCACTTTGCTCATCACAAAGGTGGATTCCCAAACCTCTGGGGAGGAGGCAGAACCTTGAGATATATCCAAGAAAATCCACAAGTGCACATAGATAAACTTCAGCCTATTTCTTGTCTTTTCCTTAACATACCTGCTCAGATAGCCATGATCAGAAACTTATGTGCATCACATCTTATTCATATCATATTTAAAGTTGCATAAACGTTGACCTTTAATTCTAAAAACTTGATTTATTCCAAACAAAAAGACAAATCTTAAAAATGTGCAGAACTCACAGGCTTTGGGAGGGAGTCACATACTGATAGGCAAAGTGCTAAGAGATACACAAAAACATGGGTGTAATTATAGCTATCTCCTCGAATTGTGATTTTGCAAAGCAGAAGGGAGACTATATTGCTCTCACTATGATCTTCTGCTTCTTCTCGAGGAAGGGCTAAGTGGCGAAGTTGAACAAGTTCAGAATGGACAACACAAGCCCTCTTTCTGAAGTCATATCACTTCATGTGCAGGAGACACAAGACCAACATCAGCTAGGTGTACAGTCCCCAGACTGCAGGTGCCCACATCCTTGTGCACAGAGAAGAAACCAGGACCAGGTCAGCTGGTGGCTGAATCGAGGACACACAACACCTTCAGTGGCCTGGGCTGCCAGTGGGGATCCTCACCTTAGGGAATACACCACACAGCCCATTTTGCAAGCACAAACCCCTGGATGCGCGCTCTCACCACGATTCATACGTGGACAACAGTCTTCCCTGTCACCTGATGGGAAAGGCCAACACTCACAACCTCCCACCATCTCCAATCTAGCTGGTGACTTACACGCCAGACACCAGTGCTACATACCCAGTCCCTCCCTGTCACTGGTCCCCCACACCCAGTCCCCTCCAGTCCTCTTGATTTTACTCTAGGTCCCTCTTTCTATCTTCAGTCGTACCAGGCACAGCTCCAGCCACTGCATCAGATCCCACTAAATTGATCAGAAAATTTATGTAGGATATTGACATTGACAGCTAACTCCTCACAAAAATGATGCTCAAGTCACAAAGATGTGCTCCCTAGGGGAACACACACACATTTGGTGGGCATTGAGACATCCCACTTTTTGCTAAATAAAAATGCTTAATCTCTTGATAACCAAAGGGATGCACTTTGGATGCTATTGACATGCTATTTATCAAATTGATGATAAAATTATTTTTTAATAAAAGAGAGATTAGAGACAGTGGGAAAAAAACTGGCTGAACAGGCAAAAAATAATCTGGAGGAAAATTTAGCAGCTTATTTCAAAAGCCTGATAGATAAACTTATCCTTTTAGCCTAATTCCACATATAAAAATAAATCCTAAAATTTCCTTTGGAAATGAAGAATATCTATGTACAATAAACAGGGGCCACGGGGTACCTTCCACAGTGCCAATAAGGTACTCAGTCAAGCCAAGGGGTGTGCCCACAGGCATATCAAATTGTGATAATTTATCAAGTTATGTCCTTAAAATTCTAGCAGTTTCAAAAAGAATGTAATAAAAACACATTGACAGAGACGCAAAGAGTGCCACCTAAGGAAACAGAAATGGATTTGTGCAAAATGGAGTGACAGGGATATTTATCAAGGCATTGTTTTCAGTGAGAAAAAATAAACTGAAAACAACCTAAATGTTGAGCATATTGAGAGCTGATGAAAGCACCTAAATAAAATTTTAAAATAGGCTCACCATAAATAATCTAAGTCACAGAAATATATTTTTATTAAACTATATTTTAATTGTTGATGGACCTTTATTTTATTTATTTGAATGCAGTGCTGAGAATGGATCCCAGTGCCTCACACATGCTAGGCAAGTGTTCTTGCACTGAGCTACAACCCCAGCCCCAGAAATATATTCTTGATGTTTCTCTTGAGGTAGGGTCCCAGGTAAGGTTTATTATAAATGCAGGATGCTTTCTTTATTAACATTTTAAAAGCTTGATAGACTTTATCATCTTAATGATAAAAAATAATCAGAGTTTTCTCCTCTGGAACTCTTCCCGACCCTCTAGGTAGCCAAGCACTCTGTGATCCCAGACGTATTTTGCAGGGTAGCCCTTTCCCACTTTGAAGCTTCCCTGGTTTACTGTTCTACTTCCCTAAGAGAGTTTTGCAAGTAGAGCTTTATCTACAACATACTCCAGCAGACCCTGGAAGAAGGCAGGTGCTCGGTACCATGTGGAATGCAAAGCTAAATGAAGAACCCAAGTCATTGGGTCCACTCTGTTCACAGCCACCCCCAATGTGGAAGACTTCTCCGACCTTACCTCGGGGAACCTCACCTTGAGGCTGGGGGATCCCAAAAGCAAGTCCGCTGTGTCCTGAGCCCAGTGCAGACTCCAGGTCCAGCCCACTCCAGTCAGGTGCTGGGAAGGCCACCCAGGAATGGTCCAATGTGACAGAAGTGATTATCCTGCCCTGGCTTCCTAGCCCAGGCTCTCCAGAAATGCAGAGCATCTAATCACTCAGTAATAATAAGGAGGGCAGAAGGAAACTTAGGGAGCCTAGGACGATTCATGGCACAGACTGCAATGATGGTCTCATGACCTCCAAGCTCACCAGGTGGAACGCATTACACAGGTGCGGCTCTTTATATGTTAATGGTACCTCAATAAAATGGTTTTTAATGAATGGAAGCAATTCCTTGGCGATTCAGTGTCTCTGAATATTACCAGAGGTTACTGTTAAGGTTTGGATCCAGAATGTCCCTCCAAATCCTCATGTGATGGAATATGACCCTTGCAACACAGCAAGGTTCCAAGGAGGGGCTATTAGGCAATGAGTGCCTCCTAAGGGCTCTGACCTCGTCGGTGGATAATCCAGAATGATAGCTGAATGGACTCCTGGAGGTGGGACCTAGTTAGAGGAGGTAGGTCACTGAACATGTTCTGGAGGCTCAGTGTCTCTCTCATTCTCTGCTTCCCAGCTGCATTGAGATGACAGCCTTCCTCTGCCAAGTCCCACTGCCAAGTCCCTCTGCCACGCCCCTGGCCACACCCATCTGCCACGCCCCTGCCTCCAAGTTCTGCCTCACCCAGGCCCAGAGCAGCAGAGCCCACTGGCCCTGGACTGAGACCACTGAAACCATGAGCCACAATAAGTCTGCGCCCCTCCAAGCTGTCCTCATTGGGTGTTTCAGGCATGGTGACATAAAGCCGGCTACCACAGCCACCCAAGAGAGAACTCAATCCCCTCTCAAGGAAGAAGAGCTCCAAGGTGGAGGACAGGATCCAGCCCCGCAGCCCCGCGGCGACCACATAGAGCCTCGTCTGGTCATTTAACAGGTGTCCAGTGGGCGCCAAGGGCCACCGGGGCTCCCCATCCCTCTCTTTGACGGCTGTTATTTACAAAGGGAGAAGACAAATGGCCGAGCCCCTAAATCACACGGAGCTGAAAAGGTCACACTAACACGGCCCCTGGCTACCTTTCGCGGTGCGGGTAAAGGATTTAAAACCTCATTATTGTGCCCAGGATCCTAAAGGGGGAAACGGAAGCAGGAATCACGGTAAGATAGGAAAAGAGAAGCGCCCGCGCTGCCTCCTTACATGAAAAGTCTGCCTGAGGCAGCCCGGGTCCTCTGTAGAGGGACAGCGGACACCGCGCCCCGGGGCCCCCTCCAGAGCCCTGACCCAAGTGGGCGCTGGAAACAAGAGCCAACTGAGGCCAAGGCGGGAAGAGAGCCAGCGCTCACCTGCGGGTGGAAAAGGTAGGTGGGTGCTCATGCAAACGCTGAAATTCAATGTGGCCACGCAGGTTCTGCAGGGTTCCCCCTCGATTTCTGCTGGTTGTCCCTTCTACAGCCCCAAGTGACACTCTCAGCTTGCTCTGTTCCAAGAGGGCTCTGAATCTTGTTCTCTACCACGTGTCCCTGGTTGCTTGAGCCCCTGAATTACCAGTTCAAGACACTTGAGTCTGAGCTCATCACGAGGATTGGAACCAGCGTTGGAACTCTTCCGACTCCAACCATGTATAAGGACATGGAAAACCTTGTTGTAAGATGTCATGTTGAACATCTTTGGCCTTGAGAAAGACTGGAGTAGAATCCAGACTCAAAATTCTTGTTCTGCACGGCCCAAGGAGTCACCCTCCCAGGAGGAAACTTAAGCATCCCTTAATTCAAAATGTTCCCATATGGAAAAACCTAGATTTTCATAAGAAAAAAAAATTATCATAATTTTATACAATATATCCATAACACAATCTAGTTTACTTGATGCCATTTTATGTGATTTTTTTTCATAACCACTTTCTAGGAATATTTCATGAACTACTATCAGGATCAAGGAGCAGGAGCCAAAGTTTTAAAATTAAATGTATGAAATTCTGCAGGTGGAGGCAGGTAACGTGGATGACTGAAGTAGCTATGGCAGATACACGATCATCCCTCCATGTCCACAGGCCACCCAGCCACCAACCTCACCCAACAATATTTGGAGAAAATACCAAGAGTGTCCAGAACATGTTGGAGCCCCTTTCCCTGCTGTGACTCCCTGGGCAGTGCAGTCTAACGGCACGCACATAGCCCAGACACTGTGCTCCGTGTCGCAGGTCCTGTAGAGAGGATCTCAAGCTTCAGAGGAAGTGAAGAGGGTCTATGCAAATATAGTCTTTTGCATTCAGGGCTTGATTACTGAGAGCTTTGGTTCCAGATGGGTTCCGGGGACCCATCCCCAGGGACACCAAGGAGGGAGTGTGACAGGAATACCATCAGCTGTGGCCAACCCCAGTGAACATTCCCCAGCCAGACGAGCAGCCACTGGTCAGGTGGGCTTGACTGTTGTCAGTGGGAATGTTGACACAATGTTTAGGGGTTTCAGATTTGCCAAGAAGCATATGTAGAAACTCTTAGTTTTTTTTTTTTCAATGTGGGTAAATAATTAATCATTTTAAAGGCAAACAAAGCATGTCTGAGAGCTTTATTAGGCCCCAAGAGCCAACACTTTTTAACCTCCAGCCTGAGGCACCCTGATCACATGATTCCAGTCTCTCTGGAAAGAGAAAAGTGGCTGTATTTTGTTTAAATGTAAAGAGCATTGTGAAACAGATCTTGGCCTCATTAGCATCATGTTCTGATCCTCACTAGAACCTCTTCCAGTTCCCCTGACTCTGCTAGAAGTAGGAAATGTCACCTCAATAACTATTTCTAAGCAGTCCAACTAGGCAGCAAGAGAGAGCCCAGAAGAAAGAGGCTTGAGCAGGAAGAAGTGCTGGGATTGGCTAGTGATGTCTGCCATGGGCACATGCAGCTGGGTGGTAACGTGTGTTTCTCATCTCTACCATCTGGAGTCCATATTCCAGTCTACATGTCAAAGTTTCTGCAGACCCTGCTCATACTTACAGCCTCATTCACGGCCACCTCCTTTTCCCCAGTAGCCCCTTTACACAAGACCCCCTTCCCTGAGTAAATCTGCAAGGAGGCACCTCTTGCACATCATGTTCTTGCATCTCCAATCTCTCTACGAGTCCCCCTCCCTGACCTGCCAACCTTGCTCTCATCTGGCTAGTGAACTCTCACTAAATCCAACATCCATCTCCAACATCACCTCCTCTGTTTTTTCCTGAATCTCAGGACTCAATTCTTTTATGTTCCTTTAGACTTTGTATCCACATTTATGGGAAAGATTTTCAAACTGTGTTGCCTCCCCTGACATCATAGGAGCCGTTACAGGTCACAGATTATGCCTTACCCATCAGTGCCTCCCCTAAATGGCCAGGAGCAGATCTTGTGTTGGATGAATGAAAGTAGGGTGAACAGAGCCCTTGCCTTCCACTACACAGAAATTAAATCAGCAGCATCTCTTGGGTCACATTTCCCCAAGCATCAGTTACTCCTGTGAAACTTTCACTGTTTCTGTCATGTCCATGTTTCAAAAATGACTTAAGATTTTTCTAGGAGTCACTAGAAAGAACACAGCCTAGCAAGGCACTTTAAAATCAGAAACTCAGAAACCGTCTTGGTGATTTGTCTGATCTGACCTCTCCATCCTTCTAGCCCCCAGGCAATGTTCCCTTGCTAAATCTTTCTATCCCCAGGCATGGCTGACCACGCAGCTATCACTCAAACAACAATCCCTGCTCTCACTGGCTTCTTGTCATTCTTACATTATTTTCCAGTGAACCTTCAACTACATTTATAAGTGTTCATACAATTTTTAAAAAGTTTGTTCTCTACCACCAGAAACTAAGTTTGTTCTCTACCACCAGAAACTGGTCTACAAATCTTGAGGCACCTGGGCTACCCTTGAGGAACTGTAATTGAAGAGATGTTCTTCCTGAAAACTCACAATGTGTTCATTTACAAAGCTTTGTGGCACATCCCCTGGCTGATTCGTTGGTCACTGAGAAGAGGCCGTTGACTCGAGGATTTCTGTCTTCCAGATGATCAAACAGAGCCCCAGGAACACAGCAGTGCATCATGAAGGCCCTCAGATGGATGTCCTGGCACACATTGCTGTGTCCTAAATCCCTGTCACCGACACTCCACCCCTGCAGGTCTACTTCAGCCAGTCCACAGCCTTTAGAAGGCTCCCTGTGTCCTTTACAATGGAATTAGATATTGATTCTCCTCTTTCTGACAGAGAAGTGTAAGAGAAAATCAGAACAATCATTTTCAACACACGGACGCTATACCCAGTGTTCCCAGACACTAACATTGCTGCCACAGAGGAACCAGTTGCCCAACTAAATGCTGGGCCGGCAGGTGGGCTGGACACTTAAAGATCAGAAGAGGCCTAACAGCACACAGGGCAGTGTGTGCCTATGAAACCAGTGGCTGGTCCTCAGCCTGGACTTCACACACACAGATTCCAAGGGTCACCACGGACCACTTCCTTTACCCAGCAGAACGCACTTCACAGTTCCAAAAGGCCCCCAAGGAAACACAGCCAGGAAGGGCAGACATTCTGCAACTTCATAGACTTCCTCAGTGCCAACCCTGAGTTCACCCCTCAATTCCCAGACTGCTGCCAGGCCCTGAGACCTCGGTGGCCTTGCTCATTTATCTTTCCTTATCTCTATATAAGGAGTGTAATTAAGAAAATATGGAAATGCCATCCTCCACACAAGTTGCCACATTTTCTCCCATATAATTCCCAATCCTTACCACTTGGGCACTGTATCCAAGATGGTGGCCAAATCCATATATCAGGGTTAATCTTAGTTAATGCTTTTAAGAAGCTCTTTTAAATCAGCTTGACTCTTTTCTATTTGACAAAATGTTAATGCAGTCTATGAATGTGCACATTTTATATGATTGCTTTATAATTTCCACATATATAGGTATATACATAATAGTTGATATATAGACTATATATTACCTTTAGATAGATATATACACAGACATATCTGAATATATGTAAACTATAGAGCAATTATAAAATATGTGAGTATATATAAAATATATGAAATATATTCATATGTAAATAATACCCAAGATTTACAATTAAGAAAGCTTATCTTGGAGCCTTCTAAATTAAATCTCACCTCACTTGAGAGAACATTGAGTTATCTAATTGAACTATGAGAGAGATGTTTGACACTTATGTTATTCATTTCCTCTCATCTTCAAATTCACCCTTTATCACCTGCATTGAAAAAATGGATATGGGCTCCTTTCACTGATTTTCCAATACTGAACTTCGTCAGTAGAGGGCACTAGAGAGCCAGGTATTCTGCTCCCTTGTTCAGTTTCCTATCTGCAGACTCCAGGCCTCTGAGCTCAGCTCCTGAACAGCCTGCAGCTTCTCCAGCACCCAACCCCCTGCAGGGTAGACAACTTCTGCAGCCCCAGTCTTGCAGGGCACATGGTGGCCAGTAACACCTGACAGCTGCAGCTTCTCCCACTAAACTCTTCGGGGTCCTTTGCAGTAGACTGCCCCTGATGGGACCTTCCCCAAGATCAGGTTTCTGTGGCCCTAGAGAGGATAGATGATTTCCAGCAATCTTCCCATGGTGGGTTCTGGGTTACGGTACTACAGTAACTTCTCTGTTATCTACTGAGTTACAGCCATTCCCTCTTGAGCAAGGACACAGGGTCCAAGCTCAGGACAATTTGTCTTCACCCTGGAGACACTGGCTACTCCTTATATCTGCTGATCGGATGATATTCTGTAATGCTCCCTTAGAAACTAAACCCTCATTACTCCAATCCCCTGTTTCAGCTAGTAATCTTGCTGAACTTTCCCTGTTTAAATCACCTTTCATGATTGTGCTCTCCTGATGGGACCCTGGCTCACCAAGGAGAAACAATTAACTGTAAGCCTGGCTGTGGAGGGATGCATAGGTGGGGCCAGATGCCTTCAGCCAGAGATGCCTAGTGTCCATCCAAGGGCTCAGAAGGCTCCCTAATGTTCCCACAAGAGTCTGCCCCTCTCGTGCACCCTCTGGGTATCTGCAAACCAACTCCAGATTCAGGGTAGTAATCAAGTGGCTCCAATCAGTCAGCACATCCCTCCTCCTGACTGTGTGATCAGTCTAGAGACACCCAGGAGGTGAAACATACGAAGCTGAGACTCGCAAGGACTGAGCTGATCTGAGCCTCTGGGTGTTGGAGAAACCGTTTAGGACAAGGCCGAAGGCGAGGAGCAGCAGGCCCCTGTCTGCAAGGAAACAAGCAAGAGGCTAAACCCCAAGGTGCTCCTGCACACCACTCTCTGTGACTCTGTGGAAAGGTGGTCAGCAAAGATGGGTGGTCACCTCACTGCCTGGGGGCCCTGGGCAAAAAGCTTCTGAGTCTCATGGAGCAGGGTTGGGGGTGAGTGGAGCTCTGAGCACTGATGGAAAAAGAGTGTCTCCTGCGCCCCCCGCCCCCAGGAGGCCATGGGATTGCTGCCTGATGAGGAGGATTCTGCCTGGGAGGAGGGTGGATGTTCTCTGTCACAACAGAAGTACCAAGTCAAGAGGGCAGCCCTGTACACAGCCCGCAGTGCCCTGGCTGTGACCACAGCTACCATGGGCAGGCAGCTGTTCCCTGTGGGTCCAGCAGGGAGAGCTCTGAAGTTGCCTGTGGTCAGGCCAGAAAGCAAGCACGTGAGCTCTTGTCCAGGAGCCAGACTCCAGAGATGTCTCCGAGGGCATCAGGAAAGGGAGCTCCCTTTGCGTCCTTCCATGGGAGAGGACCCTGAGATGTCCCTGTGACCTGTCCTGAGGCCTGCAGCAAACTGCATAAGTCCAAGGGAAGAAAAGAGCCACTTCTGCAGGGAAAGTGCCTAATACGAAGATTTAGTCCTGATGGAACCCACCTCGTTGCACTAGTTGGAGAATCTTCAGTTAACTCAGTTAATAATTACATTTATTGTTTAAGCCATTTGATTGAAGTATTTTAATAACTTGCATCTGAAATTCATGTGTGCAATACCAACTCATTCTTTTGTAAAATAAACATGGAGCCAAAATAAAATAAAGACCAAAACACACATAGAAGCACATCTGTCCTAATCGATGCAGGTGCTGTAATAAAATACTGTTAAATGAGTGGCTTATAAACAACAAAAATCCCTCACTCTCCTAGAAGCTGGGAAGTTGGAGATGAAGGTGCAGACAGATGGAGCATCTAGTGAGGCTGCTTCCTGGGTCATACATGACGTGGTCATGCTGGTCACACTGTAAAAGGAAGTTCTCCAGGGCCTTTTTGTAAGGGCACTAATGCATTTATGAAGGTTTCACCCTCATGAGCTAAGTCACCTCTGAAAGTCCCCACCTCTAAGACCATGGCCTTGATGGCTAGATTTCAATATAAGGATACCAGAGAACAAAACATTAAGACCACAACATGTGTGCACACACAGACACACACCAAGAAGAAAAAACCACGCCTTACCAATAACAACAAAGTCTACAAAATGACCCATGGAACTGGTCAGCATCTTTTATCTTCAAAGACACGAGGTTGTCCTCTATTTGGTAAAAAAGTCCACAATAGCTTTATAAGACTTCAAGGATGTGTATCTGATGTGATTCTGCAATCTATATTTGGGGTAAAAATGGGAGTTCATAACCCACTTGAATCTAATGTATGAAATATGATATGTCAAGAGCTTTGTAATGTTTTGAACAACCAATAAAATAAAATAAAATAAAATAAAAAGACTTCAAGGATTTCTCTGCAAACCTATTGATCATGAAGCTGTTTATAAATACTTAATCTATATGCCATAGGAAAGAGCAGAAGGCACCAGATTGGATTGTTTCTGGACATGAGCAACTCCCCCCGCCAAGTCCAGCATTAGCACTATCATTAGAGATGCTAGAACATTCCTCCCAAAGTTCTAACATTAAAGTCCTCCTGACCTCCAACACGGACCTTCAACTGGTCTTTAATGCCCTGGATCCCTGACTCTTCTCTAGGGAAAATACTTCTCCCTGCTCCAATCATGTGGCTTTTGGGGGGGCTGCCAATAACAAAAAGTTCTAGCAACAGGTAAAAGGTACCTAGGCAGGTGTTCAACTCAAGAGCAGAGTTGTCAGTGGAATTAATCCATTTGATGGGTTAATACTTTGAACAGACTACAGGGTGGTACCTGAGGAAGGAGGGGGCTGGCAGGAAGAAGAGTGTCACTCAGACTGGGGGCATGGCCTCAGGGGCTACATCTCTCCCTGTCCCCCTCCTGTCTGTCTCTGCTTCCTGGCTGGTGTGAGCTGAGCAGCCTCCTCTACCATGTCCTTCCACCACAGTGACCTGCCTTACCTCAGGCCCAGAGCAATGGAGCTGGCTGAACGTGGACTGACACCTCTAAAACCCTGAGCCCAAATAAGCTTTTTCTCCTCTAAATTGTCATTGTCGGGTCTTTTGGTCACAGCAGCAACAAAACTGACTAACCCACCAAGGCTTTATGTGCACACAGCTCCAGGTACACACAGGTACCCACACACCCTCTTTCTGCATTTAAAGGGCAAAATATAATTCTTTCTTCTTTGCTGATGCTAGTTGAATTTCTAATCTGTACAACAAAAAAATCCCATCATCCCCTTCTTTAGTTTTATTCAGAAATCCGCTACTTGCATACTTTATTTTCTGACAGACAAATTCTTGTAGTAATGACTTTTCTAGAATTGGTTCAGAATCTGCACATTCCCCATTGCACACAGAGCAATGGCCCTTGGTCACTGTATCTTCCTTGGCCGTCCACTTTCTTCCCTCCCAGTGCAGGTCAGAATCTATGACATTTGAGAGGTACCGTCCTCACTGATTTACCTGTGTCCCCTGCCTTATCTCCCAAGGAAGGTCCAGGGATCTCAGAACACAGAGCCATCTATGCATGTGCGGTCCCCTTCTGTGAAGCCCTGGTCTATCTGGCTGCATCCTGCAGAATTGCCCTGGGGAATGGAAACACTCAAAACATAAAACCAGTGGCTTGTCTCCTGGCTTAGTCTGGCAATCCTGAACCCCACCTTTTGGAATTTGCTTTGGCCTGGATGGATTCCCCCATTCCTGCTTATTTGGGAGGAATGTGGTTTAGGGCAAACTTGCCATTTAGTGCCTGGAAGCAACACTTGTCCCTTTGCCTCTAGGTCATACCCTGAGGCCACACACTATGGCTGAGCTCTCTGCTCTCCCTGCTGAGGGAAGTAACATTGAACAGAAAATGCTGACACCAAAGGAGTCCATGCTTCCTGGGGGAGGTGCTGCAGGTGTCCTGACTTTGGCCACACCACCCTGGAGTAGATGTCAAATGCACTCCCTATAGCCCTCCACTCATCCACTGGGCTCTCACACTTACAGCCCTTGCAGCCCAGTCTTTATAGCTCAATCTTAGCGCCACAGGGCCCATTAGACCTGACTGGAGGACATAACTCTATTACGGATCCATGTTTTATTCAGGCTAGAAATGTGGGCCCATTGATTTAACTTAAGTAGCACATCATTCGATTAGAGACAATGTTTACTTTTCTCTAATTTGCAGCGGTGTGGGTCTAAGAGGCCTTATGCACCAGAGTGCTATAGATTGGTGCAAATCACTGATTTTTCAGTGAACTGGTGAGCAGGGCAGAACAGACTTGGCCTGGTGGGTTATCTTCTTCAGCAAGAAAAAAACTCAAGGGTTTTGTTGTTGGGTTTGTTTTGCCTGTATGCTACTTCAACTTCAGTAAAACAGTAAAATATGGGGAAAGGCAGAGGATTGGGAACATTTAAGCAAATCAGCCTTAATAAGGAAACAGATTGCCACAGGAATCATGTGTTTCCAAATGTACCACAGGGCCCTTGCTCTTTGCTACAGGGGGTGGGAGGGTTGGTGGGATCCTCCTCTGGTCAGAGGATGCTGCCCCAGGGATGTGTCAATGTAATGGCCTCTCTGCAACCACACAAAGCCATCTTTGCATGCATGGTGACATGAGTCCTCCTGGGAGTTCTGAATGTGATTCCAGGTCACAGAATCCATGGAAGTTGGACCACAATCTGAGACAGCTCATGACAGCAAACTGAAGGCAGAGCTGCTAAGTGGTTTGCTAATCACATGTAGCACCAAAGGGGCAAAGCTCCTGACACCCTGTTGTCCATTCCTCCATCTCTTTAGGAAGAAAAGCCGTATTTAACTACAATTACGATGATCAACACTTACTAATGGCTCGCCACCTTCTAGACCCTGTCATAGGGTTTATATAGGCTGCTCTCTTTTCACTACCCCATTATATAGTCAGAAACCTCCTGTACAGACCCCCGTTCTGGACCAATGGGCCATCTGGCCCACCTGGGAGATGGTAAAAGCACAGAGGAACCAGGGCTTGCAGACCTCCAGTTTTTCTAAACATTGTTATCACCAACCCTCAGGCTGTCAATAAACAGTGCAGGGAAATACACAAACCCACAAGTGAATTTTAAGAAAGCTCAGCCAATGGATAAGTAATTTGTGTTTACACATATGGACCCCAAAGAAATGAAATCAAGTCTGTGGCCTACAAATTCATTGAATGATGCAGTTCAAAGGAGGTTGGGTGACATTTGATTGACAGGGGTCTCTCCTTCTCTGTGGTTTCACTTTCTGCAGTTCCAGTTACCCTTGATCAATTTCTGAAAATTCTAAATGGAAAATTTCAGAAATATTAATTCTTAAATCTTCAATTGTGTTATATTTTGAACAGAGTGACTCGTCATGTGAGTCCCGTTAAGTCCTGCTGAGATGTAAATCATTCCTTTGTCCACTGTATCCACGCTGTATAAGCTACCTGCCCATTAATCCAGGGTATTAGAGCTACTGCTGCAGGGTAATGGTGCTTCTGTTCAAGTTACCTTATTTTACTTAATAGTGACCCCAAAATGCAAGAATTGTGATGTCAGCAATTGAGATAATCCAAAGGGAAGCCACAAAGTCCTTCCTTTAAGTAAAAAATACATTAGTTAAGATAATAGGAGGAAAATCAGTAGACAAGAGCAAGCAGATGGGAGAGAGGGAGGAGGGAAGAGAAAGGGCCCTGGGGTATTAGGTGGATCAGTGAGGTCCTGGGGAATTAGATGGATCAGTTATGTTCTGTGCATGTGCAAATATGGATAATGAACCCACTATCATATAAAATGCTCCCACAAAAGCATAAAGAAAAGAAGAAAGAGAAATTTTATCACGGATACACATATATAGAAAAGAACTTAGTACATACACCCGTTCTGTACTTCCCTGAGTTCCAAGTACCCACGAGGGGTCCGGGAACACAGCCCCATGGGAGGATGTGTGTTTGTCCTTCTGGGTTTGGTAACTTCTTCACCAGGAAATTAGGAGGTTGAAGCCCTTGGTTTAATAAGAAGGGCAGCTGGTAGACTAAAGCCTCCCCAGTTGATTTTTATTAGCCCGTGCTTGGGCTCTGCTGCTTTCATTTGAAAAGTAAAATCTCATGGGACTTGGAACACTTGGCTTTAGAAGTAGTCAATAACATAAAGACACTTTACTAGTTAACTTATTTGTCCGAGATGGGTGCTCTTTAAGGAGGTTAACACAATACTTCAAAGAGGCAGAGAACCTAAGCCGCTCACTGGAATCTGTGTTATTTTCTTATCACGGTAGCTTTGTCCGTAAGTGGTGGTGCTTTTTCAATAGCAAATTAAATCCAAACAGCAGTTTAGAAGATGTAATTAGGAAAGAAAAAAGAAAGGGTGGGAAGAGAATAGAGCAATCATTTTCTGCTGGTGGCCTGCTCACTTGACAATAGAACTGACAGAATTTCCTCCCTGTTTGATGAGCGCACTTTATGATCCCACCATATCTCCCTCAGCTCTGATTTACATTTCCTTCAGCTTCCAAAGCCAGGAAAACCTTCTGATTGCCCACATTATCTAAGCGACAGGCATCATTAAAAAGCCACGAAATCACTAAATACCCTGGGTATTTTTCCAAATAGCATGACTTACTCAGAAGAGTTCTCCCTCGTCTCTGCCTCTATTGATGCAAATGTTTGGGGGCCAAAAAAATAAAAAGGATTTTAGGTTTTTCTTTTTCAGCGTTTTGTAGTGGAATCCTTAATTCTTAATATAAGCAGATTTATATTATATTCAGCCATTTTCAATGTGTTAGCAAAAAAAAAAAAAAGGACACATCTTCACCTCTGACAGACGATAACTGTAAACTCTTGGGTCTTAAAACAAGTCACAACCAATGGATGATCAAGAGCAGAAGGATAAAAAATAAATAAATAAAAGTGCCCTGAAATAGCCAACCTCACTGTTCACATGGTATGTGCTCAGTGGGAAACTGGAGCACTCTATTCATTTGGCAGAGAGAGCACAGTTTCTGGGGTTCAAACCCCAGCCCTGACCATACCCTCCTGCTTCCCAGGGACAAATCACTTCCTTGGACTTTCCATTTCCCCACCTATAAAATGGGATCACAACAGGATTCACTTCCAGGTATTGTCATGAGGATGAAGCACGGTAGGTAGGGACTGGCACATTGGCCCCAGAGTGCCCAATCCATGCAAGCCAGCACGGGCACATCAAGCACAAAGATTGACCTGCAGCTCACCAGGCTTAGAACAACACACAAGGTCCCTCAGAGAGGGATCATAGAGCCAGCTCCAGAGCTGAGGTCAACCTAACTCAAAACCTCACTCTCTTCCCATGCCTAAGGGGTCACATCCTGGGGATAAACACTCTTCCCCAGAGTATAACATGGACTCTTCAGGACAGGGACCTGATCTGCACCTGGACCTGATTTAGACCCCAACATTCTGATCTTATAAAAGGAGGAGGTCTTCAGGAGATCTGGGGAGAGGGTCGGTATGTTTATATACGGGTAGAATAGGCACACTCTGTGACCCCCAGGAGGGCGTGGTGGACTTACAACCAGCTGACCAGAAGTAGAATATGTCAGAAATTGTGGCAGCTTTGAAATAGGATATAAACACATTGCATCTCTCTCTCTCTCTCTCTCTCTCTCTCTCTCTCCCCCCTTCTTTGGGGAACACAAGCTCCCATGTCATGCACACTCCCAAGTAGCCCTGTGAAGGCCCATTGGTGAGGAGCTGTGGCCTGTAGATGGCATGAACTTACCTCTGGGACTGAGCTCCATGGAAAGTGGATTTTTCCAGCCCCAGACAAGTTGTGACAGCGGCAGCCTCCGGAGCATCTTAACTGCGCCCTCGTGAGCTATCCAAGCCAGAGCCTGACTCAGGGAAACTCTCTTTTCATAAATGCTTAGTTTTCACGGTTGCTACAGTGTGGGTGATTTGTTACATGGCCACAGGTAACTAAGACATTTAGATCCTCAGTAGATACTTGGTGTCATTCGAGCTCCTTGAGATTTGCCATGGTGGCCCCCGTGTGGTAGGTTTTCTATGAATACTCAGGGACTGGTCATGCTCTTCCTAAAAGAATGTGGGGGACCTTGTTTTCTCAGTTCTCCCAAGAATGAGGAGCACTGGCCACTGGCCTGTTCCCCTTTATGTTCTCAGAAATGGGCACTCGACCCAGGTCTGTTTCCTCAAGGGTCCTTCGGGAAGGGAGAAAAGCAAACATCAGCTTCCCACTGGCCTGTGATCTCTGAGCCTGCTGGACACCACACTGACAGAGGCTGCCTGGGAGTGCAGGTGACACCAAGGGCTCGGGTCTGAGAAATGCCAAGGTCCTAGAGTCCCAGAGAAGTCCTCAATCCAACCTTGCAACAAACTTTAAAGGCCCTTCTCAAGTACATGCCCCAGTTGCTGCTCTCTCTGGCCTTTGAGTTTTTATCACTTGTAAACAGGGAAGTCTACTTGCAGCAGAGAGGCTTGTTAGACCAGCCTGACCTCCTACCCGACCTGTCCACATCATCCCTGCCTGGATCTTCCCAGCTGAATTTGGCTTGGCTGGTGTAACTCAGGTTCCTCTCCAGAGGACCCCCTTAAGGAAACACACCGACTTCCATCTCTCCCTCTCTTCCAGGGTGACCTTTTAGGAGATCTTGGTCAGTTGAGCTCTGGGGGGCCCTGCAAACGCTGTTTCAAAGCCAGTGTTTTTCTCTTCTAAGCAAGCTGCAAGGCAGCTTTAAAATGTCACGTGATAGCTGACATCAGGAGACACAGGGCCCTGAGCACTCATAGTCAGGCTCCAAAACAAAGTGCTTCCCTGGGGCAGGACAGACTTAAACATACTAGCAGCTTTTTATTAGCTCTTTAGCATCTTATTATTGCCCACTCTAGCTTCCGCCAGAAATCTGGACATTTAATTACTGCCAAGAGAAGTCAGTGGGCACTCCTCCAGGCCAGCATATATTTATTTATATTTCTTTTTCAAAGAAAGAAAAGTACCTGCTAATGATGTGTAATAGACTTCGGGGCCCTGGAGGCCACAATTCATGGACAAACAATAGAATTACCCACCCATAAAACTGTCAATCCATCCCTCCATCCCTAAGAGAGTCGTGAAAAGATCACCCATCCGGAAATTGGCTCTGTCATATCTCCTATGAAAGAAGACCCTCAAAGAAACTCAGCAAAGAGAAGACACCTGCCTTCAGGGGATGTGGAAGAAAACAGTAGCATGCGATGGACTTTGAACAGGCTCCTTGTCAACCAGCTGCCCACCCCCATATGAGTTGGTAGCATGGCCACTTGTGGCTGCTCATGAGACCCACCACCCCCTTCTGCACAGCCTCCAAAGACAGCTGAGAAGTTGGGCTCAGGGTGGAGAGTGGGACTCAGAGCCACCTGCTGGGCGGGCACCCTCCTCCTATGCCTACCAGCTGGGTGAGTTTGCAGGTCCTTACCCTCTTTACACCTCTAATTCCTCTCCTATAAAAATGAGGTAATGATATTGCATATCTAAGGTTTGTACAGGCATAAACCAGTCCATCCTGCTAATATACCAAAATGTTAACTACTCGTATCCTTTATCTCTATCATAAAACCATGAAGGGTAGAAGCCATAGACATTCCATTTTTGTGTACTTCTCTGTAACTTTATCAGCATTACCCTGGACAAATGTCAATGTTCAGAAAATATGTGCATAAAAAAATACATATGAGAACAGAAAAGAACTTAGATAATAGCGTCTGAGTACTCAAGTCAAAGTCTCCACCTCATAAAACCCATTTAACTGCAGAGGGTCCCTCTGCCTTTGATAACCTCCAGTGTAAGAGAGTCCACAGGAGAGTTTCCAGAAGACATCAAGCAGGGACCCACTCTAAAGCCATGTACCCCACCAGGAGACCTGCCGCCCTCCTTCCTTCCTCCTCCCTCTCTTTCCACTCCTCCTTCTTACAACTGCGTTCACTGCACCCCTACAGCATTCCAGGTGCTCCCCTAGGCAATGGGAAAGCCATCGTCTACTGAGGCAGTCCTAGGGCCCATGAAGCTGTCAATCATATGTGCACAGAGAGGTACTTAGAAATGCTACTTAGGTATACTAAAAGAGTGAGAAAAAGACAAAACCACTCTGTAATGGCTTTGATACCTCTTTCAAACTAGACTCTGACCTATAAGGACCCAGAGAATTTAGCAAAGACCAAATTCCAGGAAGAAAAAAAACTAATTAATTATTGAATTTTGAGATTAAGAACTCACATTCTTAGGATTTAAGATTAAGTGAAAGAATTTCAAAGGGTCTTTTGTATCATTGACAATTTTTGCCTTAGAACTCTGTGATTTAGAAATAGCCTTTGCATAAGGTAAATCCCCCAGACCCTTACCATCTCCATATTCCACATGGGAGAAACAGGGAAAGGAAGGTGACTCAGTCATCTTTTCAGTCCCTGTGACCAAAGGACCTGACAAGAAAAACATAGGAGAGGAGACGTGTGTCTTGACTCATGGTTTCAGAGGTTCAGTCGGCTGACTTCATTGCTCTGGGCCCAAGTTGAGGCAGGACACCCTGCTGCAAGAGTATTGCTGAGGAAAGGAGCTCAGGACATCGCGACCAGGAAGGAAAGAGCGCTCTGCTCACCAGGGACAGAATATAAACATCAGAGGCAAGTCCCCAGTGACCCACCTCCTCCAGCCACACCCTACCTACCCTCAGTAACCACCCACTGAATCCACACCTCTGGGTGAAACTACCGATTAGGTTGAGGCTCTCATAACCTAATCATGTCACTTCTGAGCATTTTTGCATCGTCTCCTACATGAGCTTTTGGGGTACACCTCATATCTAAACTATAACAATAGGTTGCCATAACTCGCCCAAGTTCAAAGAGCTAAAAACGGATGCAGCCACATTTGGATTAAAGTCTGAAAAACTTGGCACTGACTCTGAAATCTTGCTCTCTTCACGTGAGCTGCGGTTTCCACTTTAGAGGTTGAGATATAAGAAACAAATCCATTCACCGACCCTCGCAGTGGCCCTTTTGATACTTTAAGAAAAGCCGCCATCCCTGCCCCCAGCCCTCACATCAAGCCTGGGCCCTCTTTCTGTCTCATCCCGCGGCTGAGCCCTGGCATTTTCTTCAATTGTCCCTTCTGTAATGTGATTTCAAGGGACCTCTGCACCCTGAACACTCATTCTCTGGCAGAACATGTGCCAGTTCCCAGTGTTACCCCTTAGCCTTGAGGGCAACAGAATTTGGGGACACGGTGACAGGGTCAGGTCCATCATTTGTTGCCTGATTTTCATGGAGACCAGCAGACACTAATCTTCCACTTCTTAAGTGAATGCTAGTAGAAAGCAGTGGCATAATGGGGTGAGAACCAGCCCATGCCCCGCACTCGGGAGAGGAGGAGACCCAGGCTGATTGGAGATCCCAGATGCATCCAGGTTTCCGACAGTCAGTAGCTTCTCAGGCCCAGGTGATGTTCCCAGGCAGGAGCCTGGCTCTCTCTTCAAGAGAAAGAGAAACCCAATTTCCTACTTGAAATGATGCATTTAAAAATACTTTATGCCAGCCTCTTATTTAATTTTGATATTCAGTTCCCAACATCAAATTAAATCAAACAAAGTATAAGCCAACATTACCGTCAATCAAACTGCCTGCTGTATTTTGACATCTTTCTGGAAAACATGCCCCACTGGATGCAGTTGAGTGTTCTATGAGTCCCATGGAGGCCTCCTTGAACAGTGGACGTAGGCTGTTATGGGTTAGATCTGGAACATACCCTAAAGACCTGGGTGCTGAAGGCTTGGACCATGAAGCAACTGTGCCCAGAGGTTGGAGAAGCAAGTGGACCATGAGGGCTCTTACCTCATCGGTGCATTGGAGATTCGATGGCAGTATTTGGAGGTGGGATCTCCTTGAAGGAGTAGGTCCTTAGGGGTGTGCTGGGGGACTCTATCCTGTCCCTGGCCAGCTCCTCCCTCTGTGCTTCCTGACTCCTATGAAGTCAGCAGCTTCCCTCTCCACACACTTCCACTTCGAGTCAGCTGACCCTGGACTGAAACTTATAAAAGCATAAGCCAAAATCAATCTTTCTCCCTAAGTCTTTTTTTCTCAGATATTTTGTCCCAGGGACTAAAAAGTGACTAAGGCACAGGTGGAGTGGCTCTTGGTGAAAATGGCCAGGGCCCTTCACCTAGACACACCGTCCACTTGTGTTTCCCAGGCCTTGCCTTTGTAAAGGGGATTTGTCTGTTTACTTGTTTATTCCTGTGGTGACTGTGGTGACTGCATTTTTTTATTTGTTGAGAATGAAATATAGAACTTTCTCTTATTTCTTCTCCTTTTGTTGGATGAGCTCCAAAGTTCCAGCCCACTAACTCACTTTCCCCCTCCAGATGCCACAGTCATCCCCCACAGTGCATGCAAACCTGGGACACAAAGAAGGGAGCCCATGTTATGGTGGGATTGTCATAGTTCACAGTTTCCTCCAGTTCACACCTTCCCAGGTGAGTGAGGGTCCCTGACACACAGGTGTCCTCATGGGATACGCACTTCATAGAGGCCCCCCCGTGAGAGTCTTGACTGCCCCCTGCACGTCCCTCTCTGTGGATCACATGGCTTTCCACATCCCGTGGGAGCAGGGTCTTCACAGGCTGTGGTCTGTCTGCTGGGCACTCATGAGACTTTTGCACTTTTGGAGAACCAAGGTGACACTCCTTGTGGTAGGGGTTGAGAACAGTCATGCCGAGAACCACTCATCTCAGGCTGTCAGGATGTGTGACACTAATGTGGAAACTGAACTGTGACCTTGGTGATGGCCCTCACTTGACACAGGTTCCTGGGCTGGCTGTGGAGTCCGGCTCTCCCTAGAAAAGAGTTAGACCTGCCGTAAGCTTGGTGAGCTGGGTCCACCTGTACCTGACCGTGGCTTTCTTGGAGGAAAGGCTCTACCTTCACTCCCAAGAGTAACCAGGGCACATCTAAGTGTCACCTCGCAGAGTGATCTAGCTCTGGAGCAGGGCCCAGGAGAGCTTCGGCACATTTCTGTCACAGATTGCTTCCCTCCGTGGGTGTGCACCTGCCTCTCCGGGTGGCTTCTCCAGGGCAGGTGGTGGGCGGGCGGTTCCGGTCGGCTGGGCTCCACTCCAGGTGCAGGGAAGGGAAACAAAGGGCCCAGGGCACCGCAGAGGTCAGTGTTCCTTGGGGCACTACGGCTCTAGCACACAGGTGCTGTGTCTCTGGAAACTCTGGGCAGTCGCCCATAGGTACCCATGACGTGGAAATGACAAGTGACATCAATTGCCAGACAGCCAGCCCCTGCAAGATATCATCACTGCCTGGTTTCTTTGCAAATGAGCTTCCACATTTGGGTTCAGATCTTTCTGAAGAGCAAATACTTAAGAAATTTCGATTTATTTAAAGAATTTGATTTATTTAAAATTTTATTTATTTAATTAAAGACTATATAAATTTCAAGTAGGTTGGCCTGAGTTAGGAAAGAAAACACAGAAGGTCCCAGTTAAATGTGACTTGCATGAAAAAAAACAACATTTTTTTTTTTTAGTGTAAGTACATCTCATGCAGTATTGGTATTGAAAAGAGAAAAAAAAAACAAGAAATAAACACCACTGCCAATAACAACATCGTTTCTTGAAATTCAAACTTAACCTGGCCCTGGGTGCCCTGTGCTTTCCCTGGAGATCCTAGTTGCTAGGAAGCTGCCTCCACACCGTGATGCTATGCAGGTTACACGCTAACTCTCCTTTGGTCTTTAAAAAAATTTAACTTCCAAAGCCCAGACAATAGACCCTATCAAATTGGATTTTGTCTAAAACTTTTCTATTTTAAAGTGAGGCTTCACAAAACTGTAATTTCTTTTTTATCAAAGCCATCTCGGGATTATGACTGTAGTCAAAAATCTCCACCCTGAACATTAGGCTGAAACAAGAAGGGAGGTACTCTACCCAGCCTCATCTGCCACCAGAGAAATGGGGACTTCGGCTTCCACCTTAAAGACCCTGTGAATGACACAGACCTAGGCTTGGCCCCTGGGGCTGGGGAAACAGCTGTGGTCACGGAACACAGCCTCATCACTCCTTTCCCTAAAATGAATTGATAATTGCACTTTTGAGATTCTCTGAGTGACTGAGAGGAATACAGAGGATGCTGGAGATTGAGCGCTGTCTCCCACATCTCTCAAGAGTTCTGCAACAAAACACAGCTCGAATTAGTACGTTAAACATGCAGAACTAGAGGATTTGGAGCCCCACAGAGAGGGCGACAGAGGGGACAGGTCCTGCTGAGCTTACAGACTCAAATAGAATTAGAGGAAAAAACCAAAAATCAAAACAAAGAACAGGAAAGATGCCCTTTAGAAGGTTTTCCCAACTGTGCAATATGTAGCACCAGCAATAGGTGATTGCAGTTGGTATACAGATGGGTTTTATTTTTAAAAATGAAAATGTTTTGATGCATATTAAGAAATATAATACACATGAAACTCTTAATTTCCTATATTATAGACTTTGAGTGTAAAGTCTGTAACAGAGTGAAATGTTTATTTTTTTAAGTCTGAGAGATGAATTAATTTAAATAAAAATAAAAATATATAAAAGCACAATTTTTATGTTCCTTTTGCTAAAAAATGCCAAAGGGGTGTGAGTGTGTACATGTTAGAAAATGCCCCATGAGCAGGTTATTTTTGCTGAAGATCAGCAGCAAGATGCCTCCTCTAAGGAGAGGGAATTGGCATCACCTGCTCAGACTCTGGCTGCTTCAGGTGACCCTGCTCTGTCGTGGCCTCCCTAGTGAGGTGCCACCCCTTTGCAGCGTCAAATGCTCAGACAGGACATGGCCTGCTCTAACTGTAAAAGCAACAATGGCAAAGTCTCTTAATAATCAGACCACTGCTTCCAGACAGCTTTCAGACTGAAATTCTGTATATCTACGTGGGCGCTATGCCTACTCGGTCCTGTGTTGTACAATTTTAAGGTTTCACCCACACCCAAGAGAATCCCAGAGTAATACATATGAAACTCTTGATTTCTTATGAAAGTTTAAACATGATGACTCTCACCTGCCTAGGATAGATTAACATCGAAATGTTAACTGAGGCCAGAATTTGTCCTCAAGCAGTGACAGGTCTCTCTAGCACCTAGTTTCCCACCAGCTTGCCCCTCTGTACCGTATGTAGCACTGTTCTTGATGTCATAGGTGAGTGAGCTGTTCTGCTCGTGTGTGACTCACCTCTGCAACAGTGGTCCTTGGTCCTCACTCATCCCAGCGACCCCCAGGCTCCTTGCTTTGTATTTCAGCAGAAGGTTTGACCTGGGAAGTGTTCTTTTTAACATTTTGCCTTCCAGCTAAATATCCCTAACTCTCTCTCCCTATCCATCTATATTGCAAGCACAATTCACCGGGTTTTAATGAACTTTGGGAGTACTTTTTTTTTCCTGGTTAAAAATATTTCTAAATTTAATCTCCTCGATTACATTGGAAAAAGCAAGATTGAATGGAAAACGCAAGAGTCAATTTACCAAAGTTTTAGCTCTGGCAACTTCCAGCAATAGATTTAAAATAGCACTAAGGATACCTTATTACAGCTGGTGCTGGGCTCATTAGTATTTGCTGGGGAAAAGAACACATGGACATCATTACTTAAGTAAGAATGAGACCGCGTCCATATGGTCAACCTCATTAAAATTAGTCAATTTCAAAATGTTGAATAAACTCCTATTTTATGGGGGAAAGGCCCTGGGAAATGACGAAGGTGTGAAAAAGTCCCAAATAAGATTTCTAGACCCTGCGCCAGCATAGTCCAAGGATGAGGTCACCCAAAGAACAAGCCACAGACAGCCATACACTGAAGACCCTCAACCGCCATGTTGGAGACCCTGTGTCGATTTCCCCAAAGGGATCCTTTTCCTCCTGTGCTGGTGTTGAACCCAGGGCCTCTGGCATGCAGGCAGTCACCCTGCCACTAAGGTTCACCCCAGCCTCAAAAGTAGTCTAGAAGGAGGGAGACTTTATGCTGTGAATATTAACAAAGTTTGGTCCAAGTCGTGCTTTTCTGACGTTTTTCTTTCCCACTGAGACTGTGACCTTGAGCTTCTGCACTCTATGTCCACCTGCCTTTTTGCATCTTCCACCCAAACCTCCCCCAGACCCCAAGGACAGCTCCTGTGTACCTTGGGCACCAACAGAGTCAAATTGGTTTCCATCTACATCGGCTGTTGTGCCTGAGACCTGTCCTGCATTGACGGATGTTGTTCATGCAGGTCTTTATTTGCACAGTCTGAGTTTGATGCTCTCAAACACGTTTATGTTCATTTATGGAGACCAGTTGCCACCAAGATTTCTTGTCAGAGTGGGACCAGATGCACCTTTGGTTCTCCAAGGTTCTTCTTGTGCAGCCCCAGGCAGAGGGTAGCAGGAAAGCGACTCCTTGGTTTAAACCATGAGCTCAGGTCCGTACAGAGCAGACAGGGAGCAAGCAACATGGCAATGGGATAAAATAGAGGGATTTTTCAGAATTAAAATGATCAGAGCTATTTAGCAGAATGACTTGAGTGACATCAATGACCCACTCAAATTTTACCAAGGAAGCAATCGATATCCACCTTTATGAACACCAGGGTCCTGAGATGTGACCTCCAGCAACACTGAGGGTGAAGGTAGTGAAGTGATTGTAGTGAAGAATTCAGTGTTGCCCAAGAGAGATCTGGTCAGCCTCGGCCCCTGTGAGGTAACCCACTTGCTCTCATGGAAACGCCCACTGGTTGCCTGGCAGCCATAGTGAGCTCAGGACCCTTCCCACCTTGCTGCTAGTGACCTGCTCATAGCTGAGCCCTGACAGGAGGCAGGCCCCTGAGCCCTTTCCTTTAAGAGTTTGGAAGGAAAGCAATGGATTTCAGCCATGGCTCTGCTCTTGACAGAAAGAGAAGTCACTCAGGAATGGTGGATGGACTTTGTCTCCCACATGGGCAGGGAAGTCTGGACGGCAGGGAAAGAGACATAGGTGGGCAGGCAGAAACAGGACGAGAGGTAGACACAACGCCTGGGGACCTGCAGCAGCTGCTTCTCTGTCCTCAGGTTCCCTGAGGCCTTAGGGTCATCATACCAACCCCCTGTGCTCCAGCTGGCCAGTCAGGTCCTCTTGTTTGTAGCCAGTAAAAGTCCCAACTAAAGGACTTAAAAAATGTCTTTTGCAATCTGAGCTGAGAGATGTACTGGCCCAAAGGTAATATGTTCTTCACAGTCACCCCCAAACGCCAGTGGGGTCCTCACCTGCACACAGGCTTCATGTTTTTGGTGACAGACAGCTGTTGGCCCTTACCCCACCACCTGCTGGATGCAAGGACTGGCTGTGAAGGTGGTCGGGAGGCTCAAGACCTAGTTATGCCATCAACTTTCTGGTAACAAGGGACCAACAACCCATTAGTTTCTGTTTCTCATCCATAAAAGTAGAAATAGTAACACAAAGTCCACCAGCTCCTCAAAATGATATCATGGATATACTATGATTAATAGAAAAAACACGGCGTCCATGGTGTGCTCAAGGGAGGGGAATGCCAGTTTGTAGGTCTGAGGAAGGAGGGCCACCAATATAGTTTTCACATGAGCCAAGTGGGAGGAGAAGAGGATCAGACGGGTGGAAGAAGCCAAAGCAGAGACCTTGAGGTAGAACTGCCATTGAGGAAGCCATATTTTCAGAGGAGGGCACCGAGGCAAGTCATGTGCCCAAGATCACTCCCTGAGCAAGACAATGCACAGTCACAGATGCCAGATCTGAAGAAAACTTTCCCAGGGGATGTCCAGAAAACCTTGTGGGGGGGATGTTTTCAGAGGGGATGTGAGCTACAGCCATGAGCTCAGGTATGAACTGAGAGCTCTTGATGTGTGGCCTCTGAACAGAACCTTCTTGTTTGCAGGTGGAGAGAGAAGCCAAGGAAACCTGCAAACCACATTCATGGCCCCATCTCAGTCTTTGATAAAGACGAGGACCAGGGGAAGTGTGGTGAGCCGTACTAATAAACCGTGGCCGCCATTAGAAGATGGCGCCGGCTTCCACTGTAGCCTGTGATAAACAACTCCTTATATGGAAAGTTGGCGTGCAGTCCCTTACCACCCTATGAGAAAGGTCCACGTGGCGGCTTGGGATTGGGATGCGGGGAGCTTTATTAGGCTGTGCTTGAGTGTGTGCGGGGGGGTCGCTAGAAGATGATACATGAAACAAGGCCTGAATAAACTGCTGAAAGAAGAATCCTGTGTTGTGTTTTCCCTTGCCGGTGAGGGGTCGCGACAATTGGTGGCCCGGATGGGGAATTATATTCCTCAAACCCAGGATCCAGAACTTTCAGCAGTCAGGGTGGTGCACCGGTAAGTTCCCAGGTAAAGTGGGAATCCGAAAGCTAATAGCGGGACGCTCCTCGGTAAAGAAAGAGAGAGCGGGAAAAAGGACACTCCCCTGTAAATAAGGAGAGAGCGGGGCTTTTGTACTTTCACTTTCTTTATAGCTCTAAAAACATTATGGGCGCTACCTCTTCAAGCCCAATTTTGTTGGCCCTAGATGGGTTGCTACGTTCAAAAGGACTTAAGGTAAAGCAGAGCACTTTGCAGATGTTTTTGAGAGAAGCTTCCAGGGCCGCGGCCGCGGTCTGGGCATGAGGATGGAGGTGGGCTCAGTCAAGATGCAGCCGCCGTGCGAGAACCCGGCCCTGGCCACGGCGGTGGCGGCGGCGGACAGCGCTCTGCGCCGCAGTCCCAGCGCCCGCGAGCCGGAGCGCGAGCAGCTGCCGGCGTTGCTGCAGCCGCGGCTGAAGGACCTGCCTGCACTGCTGCGGAGCGGGCTCATGCTGCGGAGAAAGCGGAGCGCCGCAGGGGGCCGGGACCGGACGGAGCCGGTGTGGGTTCCAGAACGCCTGACAAGAAGAGTCCTGACAAATACATCTGAGTTAAATATAACCACTTTGGCCATTACTTCCCAGGTGTTAATTCCGTTGTCTCCTTCTAATGAGACCTCTAATGCCACTCATTTTAAGGCTTCTCCTTATTGCACCCCTGAGTATGGCTTCCCTCATATATTTACACCTTGTCAAGATCACTCTTGGGAGAAACATCAGGTCGCCAAAGGTTTTTCCCTTTCCCCCTCTCTCAAAAGGTACTTGTATAATTCTTCCAACAATAATTCCTCTATAGGAGCGGGTTGGTCCTGGTTTCAATGGTTGATTTCCAGTGAAAAGGGGGCCACAGCCGACATCTCCGCTTTGGCTCAATTACGAGGAGTCCAAAGTTGGCTGTTTAATGTTTCTGGCAGTATGGGGTAGGAGACTCAAATCTATTTCACACAATGCACTATTAGGTAATGCAACGTTACCCTCTGCAGCAGTCTGTCTCCAATCTCTGTTCCTGTTTCTTTTGGCTAATGTTACATCACAGGGGATGCTTAATTGTTCTAATACTACCTGTTACTTGTCTGAGTGTTGGAATGGATCCTGGCCTATGGCAGTGGTTATGAAAATTCCAACTTTTGTCCCGATCCCGGTTACTGCGGATCCAGAGTCATTTCCTATTGTTGAACTGATTAGAGCTCGTAGAGATTTTGGAATTACGGCAGCTATAGTGACAGCTGTGGCAGTGTCTGCTGCTGCAGCAGTTACAGCTGGAGTAGCCATGGCCAGCCAGGTTCAAACTGCTGCCACTATTAATCAGGTTATTCAACAAACATCCACCATACTTGAATCTCAAAGTAGAATTAATCAACACATTCTATCTGGGATTTTGGCTGCTAATCAAAGGATAGATCTTCTTCAAGCTCAAGTTGAGGAATTGTCAGACCTAGTACATTTGGGTTGTGTTGATCATCGTGCACATCTATGTATAACATCTCTCAGATTTAATGATTCCAGAAATACCTCTCAAATCATCGGACAGTACCTGGCCGGAAACTGGTCCATGGAAGCAGAGAAGTTGATCCAGACCCAACTGACACAAATTGCCATGTTGAACAACACCCGTGTGGACCCTGTGACATTGGGCCAATTTACGAATTGGCTGTCTTCTGCTTTTTCTTTCTTTAAGGAATGGGTGGGAGTAGGCATTTTTGGAGCGATGTGTTGTTTTGGGGTTGTCCTTTGTCTGTGGCTTTTCTGTTGCCTAAGAGCTCGTCATAGCCAAGAAAAGGCTATGATCATCCAGGCTTTTGCAGCCCTAGAGAATGGTATCTCTCCACAAGTTTGGCTTGTGCAACTTAAGCAATAATTTCCTGGGTTTTGGCCATTGCACCCCAAGTTATCTTTGACATTGCACTGGGATTAGCATGCCCTCCTCTTCCTGCCTTCCCAGTTATGGAAGGCCCATGCACTCTGCAGGCCTTGTTGCCATTGCACGCAGGTGGGCTTCCATGCTGGTGCTGCACTTTATGCTTTGGACCCTTTGTTTTCTCAGGGGCTGAGAGATGGTGTTGCCACTTCCAACCTCATAGTTACTGATCGGCTACTTGTAAAATCCCCCTTTCTTTTTCGCCGTCAGCACGATGCAGGATGCGAGGCAAGGCACTGCACTTGAGTGATCCGATCTCCGGACCTCAAGGGAAGCATGTCCTATTGCATACGGGTTTGGCGTCCACGCCCCGTCCCACGAAAAAAGGCGTCGGCTAATATGGTGTCAGATCTAGGGAAGGCACCTCCTTGGGACTGAACCATACAATGCAGCCACTTCTGCACAGTGGGATAGGACCTCTACTTTCGCCTGCATTGTTTTATAAAACAGAACGGGGAACTGTGGTGAGCCGTACTAATAAACCGTGGCCGCCATTAGAAGATGGCGCCGGCTTCCACTGTAGCCTGTGATAAACAACTCCTTATATGGAAAGTTGGCGTGCAGTCCCTTACCACCCTATGAGAAAGGTCCACGTGGCAGCTTGGGATTGGGATGCGGGGAGCTTTATTAGGCTGTGCTTGAGTGTGTGCGGGGCGGGCGCTAGAAGATGATACATGAAACAAGGCCTGAATAAACTGCTGAAAGAAGAATCCTGTGTCGTGTTTTCCCTTGCCGTCGAGGGGTCGCGACAGGGAAGCACCAGCAATGGTCTCAGCACTCTGGTCTCCATCTTTTGAGACTAGTCGAGGATCTTGAGTAGAGGCTGTTTAGGTGTGAGGTGTCTCCCAAAGCTCATGTGTGCGATGATGCAAGAAATTTCAGAGGTGAAAGGATTAGATGATGAGAGCTGCAGACTGGTGCTGCTATAAACATTGATGTGGTTATGTCACTGTAGCATGCTGTTTTAAATCCTTTGAATATATGCTGAGGAGCAGGATAACCAGGTCTAATGGTGGTTCCATTCCTAGTGTGTTGAGGAATTTCCCTAGTGAGCAGAACTCTCTCTCTGCTCTCTGGTAATTCTATTCTGAGCTGCTTTTCTCTGCCTCATCCTCCACCATGATGTTCCACCTCGTGTTGGGCCTGGCTAGGAGTTTGCCATCTATGAAACCATGAGTTGAAATAAACTTTTCCTTCTCTAAGTTGTTCTTGTCAGCTATTTTGGTCATGGTGATAAAAAAAAAAATCTGAGTGAAACAGACGCTATCTGAAGTTCCTGTCCACCCGTTAGAGATAGAAATGACAGCTTTGTTTAAGATTAAGAGGGATAGATAAGGGTCCCTTGGCTGAGTTAGAAAGAGAGAAAAAAGGGAGAGGGAGAGACTGAGGTAAGTCAGAAAGACCCACGAGCACAGGAGAGGACACACAGACCTCATGACACAGAGCCAGCGGGCGGTGAGAGGTGGCAGAGTGGGAAAGAGAGGAAAGAAGATCATCTTCCCCAGAGACGTCCAGGGAGCTTGAGGTCAAGGAAGCACAGCTCGGGACAGAGACAGGAGCAGAGTCAGGAATGGGAAGGAGAGACAGAGGCACCGAGCAAGGCAAGGAACATGCAGGATTCGATAAAAACAGGCAGAAAGAGAAAAGGACAAGATCCTCATACAGACAGACAGCTCCCAGGGAGCAGGAGGGAGGAGACAGAGGGATGGAGAGAAGGAAACAGGAGCAAGGGGCCAGACGGCTCAAGGAGGAGGCCCAGTGTGGGGCTGGGGGCAGAGGTGGGGCTGCAGGCTCAAACCTGGCCGGGACCCTGTGATGGCCTGTCTGTGCTCCTCGCAGCTCCTTGCTTGATGGCCATGACGGGGTGCTCTCAGCTCCCACTCAGCGCTGTACCTGTCTCCCTGGAACCTCATCAACAGCTCCCATTTGTTGTCTGGAGAAACCTCCTGCAGCTTGGACCAGATGAAGGTCTAATAAACCTCAGGTTTCCACCAGACCAACAAGCAAGTGGCAGCTGTTCCACTAAGACTCAGACTTGGCCCGACGGCACTCCAGAGAGAGCCACTTCAGAGGAAGACGTGGAGCTGTTAACCATCCAGCCTGCGAGAACGGCTTCACATGAAGAGGAGCAAACCCTCCTGCACAGTGGAAATGCTGCCCAAAGCTCGGTCCTTGTCCCTGATGCCAGTCCAACAGCGAGGACAGGGTTTTGAGAGGAAGAAAAAAACGGTTCATTGCTTTGCTAGCAAAGGAGAGACACTGAGACTCCTGTCCCAGAGGCTGGGATTCTGCCCATCAGCAGGAACAGGGGGCTTTTATAGAGGTGATTCAGAGAAGATGAGATTGGGGAGGAGGAGAAAGTTGAGAAAAAGAAAAAAAACAGCATGCAAGTTTCAAAGCCGCAAGGGACATAGTCAAAGCATCAAGTGAACCCCGGTTTCAGAAACTGCAGTCCCAGTTGTCCTAGTCACACAGGATCCAAGAGCTGTAGTCTTGGGTTGAATCTTCTGTCCCCCACACAGGTCCGGACTCTGCCTGCCTCTTGGCTGGCCTGGGAGTTCCTTCGAGGCACAGAGCTGGTCTAGAACAATGCCCTAGATCCAAATTGCAACAGAGCACGAAACAGAGTGTTTGTCAAAGCAAAACCCAAAATAACACAGTGAGCTCTCACCTCTCACAGAATCAGCCCTTGTGGTGTGAGGAGAAGCTGACCTGGGGAAGGACGGCGCAGGCTGGACCCCCTTCTTTAACCCTGTGGTCTAAGATGCATCTTACGGAGCACATCTAGTTAAGACATATTGAATAAATTTCCTACAATTCAGAAAAGAAAAGAAAAAATGTCTAGGCAAAGTTCTCAGAGACCTATGACGCCCCTCCCAACCTCCCAAATCAATTGTAATTTATTTTGGATGAGAAAATAATAAGCATCAGTATTTTATAAAAATTATATATGCAAATACATATATAATTACATATGTTTCTATATTATAGATTTTATGTTTATTTTTTCCACATTAGATTCATGAAAAGGAAGCATGATATCCAGAGAAATCTGGGAGAATATACATCAGAAGGAATCTGATGAATTCTTCCAAGGTCTCACTTACAAAATAAAAATTATGAGCCCCATTAGGACAAGATTATTTTTTTCAGTTGACAAATTATTCACCACCTTTATGTTCAGATAGGAAAAAGATTAATAAATTAAAAAGCAATATTTATTAGCCCAGTAAAATGTATACATCCGATGTTTTGCTAAATTATTATAATCCAAAGCAGTCTTGATGGGCCTTTCTAGCATTTATGCATAGTATTTCAGACTGTGAATATGTATTAATGGAACCGCTTGCTGAAAAACTCTTCTCGTTTTCCTGCATTACATCAAGCCCAGCTCCGTTATTTATCCACCTGGGTGTTAGAGTGGCACTGTGCACTGGAACTTTCTGCAATGACGAGAACATTCTGGAATCTGTGCTGGTCCATGAAGCCCACCTGGGCTGGTGAGTACTTGACACTTTGCCAGTATAGTTGAGGGGAAGAAATTTAAATTGTGCAAATCTGAAGTCCTACTTGTGGCCAGCAATGGTGCCCCTGTATTATCCAGTTTCACATGAGGAGTTCATCCCCTAGGCTACGCGGAACAACACTGGACTTTGACGTCCTTAGGAAAGCACACAAAGATGTCACATCACTATTATTGTTGAAAGGAAAACTCAGCTTGCAGATGGCTGAGCTCTGGTTCCATTTGCAAAAGCAAAAGGAGTCACCCACATTGGATGACCCACTGACCTTCAGATTCCTTGCACAGGTTCTTTCTAAATACCAAGTCTCTGTCTCAGACTTCTCTCGGCCTCTTTCTCTCTCTCCTTTTTACCATTAAGGATGTAAATGTCAAGGAAGTAAACTGTCCTTTGCAAGGTCATAAAGAAAGAAACCACAATAGGATTGGAATTTATGCTGATATCTGGAGGCTCAAGTGACTCTCAAGGGCTCCTCCAGTCACTAACATAGGAGCATTGACTGTCAGGACATCTCCTCACCAATGCAGTAAAAAAGAACTTTGCATGTTGTTATTTTACAGATTGTGGTAATTGCATCTCAGCACACCGTGTCTCCTTTGTAATGCTATGAATCTCAACTTTGCACATTTTAAACTAATGAGGTGAGCCAGGTGTGGTGGTGCAGGCTTCTAATCCCAGCTTCTCAGAGGTTAAGGCAGAAGGATCACAAGTTTGTGACCAGCCTCAGAAACTTACAAGACCCTGTCTCAAAAAAAAAAAAAAAATACAAAGGGCTAGAAATGTGGCTCAGTAGCTCAGTGGTTAAGCAACTCTGGGTTCAATCGCTGGTTCTGAAAGAAAAAAAAGAGTAACGAGGTGACGTTAAATAACTTCCTAACAATCAGTCAGATGAATCTAAACTGGAAGGCAAAGACATTGGTCAGAACCGCAGGAGCCAGCTACGTTGGACAAACTAAAAAGGGCACAATGATTGCCACCTACCATGATAATGGATGGGCTGCTGGTTCACAGGAAGCAATATCAGGTGACCTTCAGCATGTGCCATTATCACAGGCTGGAAAAAAGAACTGAGCAGCTGACCTTAAAAGGAATCACTGGAAAAGTCCATGAGAGTCCCATCACCACCATCAGCAGCACCAACCCCATCATCACCAACGCTGTGGTCATCATCACCACACCACCCTCACCATCCGCCATCGTCACCTTGTGACCATCACCATTGTCACGTCATCAACATTGTCTTTGTCAGAGTCCTTATCATCATTCCCTTCATCACATAAACCTAACCCCTGTCCAGGGTTCTGTTTGAAGATCACCACGTCCATGATCCACTGAGTCCTCACCAACACCTTGAGTAGGACTGCAGTTTGCTGAAATTTTCAGAAGAGAAAACCAGTGCACAGAGAGTGAGCCTGTCCAGGTCACACAGGGGAGCCAGAATTTGAACCCAGTTCTGTTCAGCTTAACCTGTGGTCTCTAATATTCTGCTTGAAGGACTCTTGGCACGGGGCTGATCTCCATTCCCTGTCCCTAAACCAGCAACCCCCAATGTGCGTGCCATAGTTAGAGGAAGAGGAGATGGGCAATTAAACAACCACAAAATGCAAAAAAAAAAGTGTGTGTGTGTGTGTGTGTAGCAGGGAAGAAAAAATAGGGAAAGAAAGATCACCCTTATTTAGAAAGCTATGAATTGAAACTAAATCTGTAAGAGAATCTGAGATACAATTCCTCCCCTTCTTCCTGATATATCATATCTCCAAATACTTGCCCCCACCTGCACCTGAAAATTAAACAGGGCATAGAGCACCATTGCATGGGTGTATACACAGACACACACACAGACACACACACACACATGCACACACACAGACACACACACTTGCTCACAAACACATGTGCACACACACATACACCTGCACACACAGAGTCACACACACTTCATTGCCTGGACACTCAGGTGGGTCCTGAGAACCACACCCCGACTTCTCCATGTGCTCATCTCCTCCTTGTTCCTCCACACACCACCCACCTGCTCCTCTCCTAGGACCCCATCAGGACTCCTCCCTGCAGTCACCAAGACTCCTCTGTGCTCTTCCCACAGAGCTTGGCTCCTTCTTGGTGCCAGTGTTTCTAATCCTGGATTGAAACCATCACTTTTTAAGCTGCTGCCTGCAACTGCCCTGGAGACTCCAGCCAGGAACAACCTGTCCAGCTTGCTTTCCCAAATGGCTCCGCCTCAGGGGAGGCACCCTGCACCTGATCACCAAGGCCACCTGCCCCCAGGGGATTACAGCCTTCTCTAGGAGACACAAGGGCCTCCCCAGGGTGAGCACTGGTCCCCTCAGAGAAGCAGGATATCCCCAGACCCAGGCCACCTCCCCTAGAACCCAGCAAGCCAAAGACTTGCCAAAGCTGAGAGCCTCAAGAGTCAAGGGAGACCCAAGATGCTCTAAGGTGGCTAGAAGGATCCTCCTCCCTCTGTGCACAGATGCCTCCTCACAAACGCAGAATGTCCACCATTGGCTAAGTTTGCACCCAGAGTCTGTGAAGAGAGAGTGTTAAATTCGTGCAAGATCCACAACTTCATGGAGGACACAGCTGGAGAAAGACAGATGTACATAGGCAAATAACAGGTAATAGGATCATTTTTAAACTGTTGAGTAAAGGACAGAATGGAGTTTTGAGGTACAGAGAATAACTAAAAGGCAGAATAGCTAACAGGCTACGAGTGAGGAATTAATGATGCATATTGACTCCAGGATGACTGCAAGCCAAAGCCAGGCCCCGGGAGAAGGGCTTTGCTGGCAAGGGCAAAGGCCCTGAGGTGGGAACAAAACTGGGCTGTTCCTGGAAAAAAAATCAAAAAGGAGGCTGGAGCACCTCAAGGTAGAGAGAGAGCAGTGAGAAATGAGGGCAGCGGGTGGCAGCAGCACATCAGTAGAGATCTAGAGGAACGGACGGCAAATGTTGTTTACTTCTAACTGCTGGGGAAGTCAAAGGAGAATCTTCAGCAGGGGACTCAAAACATCTGGTGTCTGGCCTAAAAGAGTGACTGTGGCCACCTCTGGGGACCAGATCATCAGGAAGCTGGAAGATAGCAGGAGTTGAAAGGTCCTGGAATTGAGACAGGCCACCTGGGGAGGTGAGGCAGCTGGGGAAGGCAAGGAGGTGAGTCCTGCCCATACTACATGCACTGGAGACTCCAGGACTGTGGGCAGGCCAGACGTGGTGGGAGGTGGGAGGAGAGCCTGAGGTCTGTGTGTCCAGGGCATTTGCATGGATGGTGGTGCCATTTGTGATCATGGAGGAGATGAAGGAGGAGCCTTGTCCACCTAGGGAGGGGGGCCTCCTGGACGTCCCCTGGAGGCCACAAAGCAGACCCGTTAAGGTGAAGCGCGGCCCCCACTCCAAGATGAACTCTAACCTGGGCTTCCCCAGGGTCAGGTGGCTGGAGTCTCCTTGCGCAGAGGTTCATTGTCACAGTTACAGACGATGCCCTTGGAACCACAGCGATGCCCTTGGAACCGCAGCACCTGCAGGAATCACGGGGTCATCAGCCGTGGTTTGGGAGCAGAAGGGCTGCATCAATTGGCAGTGAAATGAGAACGAGCCCTGGTGGGGACAAAGCGGGTTCCATGGAAATGACTCCCTAATTGTTAATCAATTGCAATCGACTTCCTGGTCCTTCACTAAGGATGGGCTGCGGGTCCTGCCTGAGCCTGGGCAGCCGTCGGCCATTTCACTCAAGCCAGCAAGGGCTCTGAACCAAGTTCATGTCCCCCACTCCGGGAAGACAATTCCCAGGAAAGAGCAAAACTCGGAAGATGCAGGCACTCAGATCAGCTCCATCCAAGAAATCTCTCTCTCCCTGAACCAGGGGAGACGGAGCAGGCTAAGTGACCCCAGAAACATGGCTCCCCACAGCCAAGCATCCCCAAAAGGAGGAGCTCCAGGTGCCACCAAAATGGGCACAGTCTGCAAGATGGCAGTATGCAAGGCACAACTGCTGCAGCCAGAGGCCAAGGCCCGGTGCCAGCAAGAGCCAAGCAGCCTCCTGAGGACATCAGGTCTGAAGGTGGCTTCCAAGAGGCGCTGGAGAAGGGGTGGCCTGAACTGTAAAAGGGGGGTACTCTCAGAGGCCCAGATGCCACCATCCTGTCCTAAGAGGCTCCTGCTCCCTAACCTGCCTCCCTCTGCTCAGGAGGTTGCTGTGGTCCATAATTAATGTTCAACATGTGTCCTTGTTGGCGTCACTGTCACTGTGAGCAAAGGACGCACACCCAGTCTGGGGTGGCAGCAGCTTCTCTGCTCTGGTTGGCTGTGGCAGGGGCTCCACCTGATGAGGCTGCACAGCTTCTAAACCCTCAAGTTGGAAATTTCCAGGTCAAGTGAAATCCCCAAGTTTTAATCTTGAGAATGAATCGGCAGAATCAGAGATGTTAGGTGAACCAAATAAGCACCTCTGCAGGGCACATCGTGCAGGCTGTACCTGCATCACATCACCTGGGTGGGGCAGGCATGAGGTCTCAGAGCTCAGGGAGGCAGCAGACACGACCTTCTCCTACCACTGTGCTAACTGAACATCAGGCACTGTGACAGACCCCAGAGACAGTGCCTTGCCCCATCACAGAAGAGGACACAGAGGCTCGGTGGGGAAGAATGGACTTCCTTGGTGTTCACAGCCTGTCTGAGGCACATCAGGGACCCAAGGCTCGTGTCCCTGGGATCCACAGCTCTCCTCCATCACACGTATCCAACAGCCTCCCTGTTCAGAGGCAGTGGCTGGCCACTGCGGCAACTAGACCAGATGCCTCCATCCAGGAGTGTGGGCTCCCCAACATGCCTCCTTCAGCCTTCAGCATGAGGCAAAGGCCAGGGAAGAAACAGGTGACCCTGTGACAACTGTGCTGCCACGCACTCGCTCAGCATCCAGTAGAAGCCACTGGTCCTCCCAGGACATCTGGGTTTGTAGACATCCACATGTGGCCTACAGGGCTCACCTGTAAGTACCCAGTGAGCTGGCTGCAAGCCTCCCAGGGGACTGTGGTGTGACAGTCCCCATCATCTCCTGTCCTCCCATGGGAACTTACCAGGAAAGTGCTTTCAGGGGAAGATTATACTCATCTCATCCAAAGATGTGGTTAGATTTGTAAGGTACCAAGGCACCACCCCCTCTCTCTGTCCTTCATCAAGATTCCAACACAATCTTTGACCATGAGCATCATAAGACTCAAATGCCTCAGTCTGGCTGGGCACAATCAGGAGCCACTTGTCTTAAAAATAACTAACTTTATTTTTAGAACCACACACGCCAAACAAAACAGCCTCTCAGGAAAAACCCTCAGAGCCTCAACTGCCACCACCGGCTTTCCACAAGCCTCTCTCTCCCACACAAGCTTCTCTCCACCTCCCACAATCCTCCTGCTCTTGAGGCCGATTGGCTGGGTCACGTGGGTGGAGCCAAAAAAGTCCCCCAATGAGCAGCTCCGTGGTCTGAAAGGGCAGGGAAACAGCCCAATGAGCATCACCGCAGAGGAGCCAATCAGCTAGATGTTGCTGGGGCCGCTGTGAGCCAATCATCAGCCGGCAGCTGGTTGCTGGCAGCTGGAAGTTTGCTGGGGCCCCTTCGGCTGTGGCTCTCAACATCTCCCCCTCTCTGTTTAAACAACAAGCATGTGGCTTAGGGACCGTGCCTGCCTTAGGTTGTCCAATAGTACATATGGTCCTTAGGTTGGTACCATTGCAATTGGATCTTACCCGTCACTGACTACCGGTCCAATATACAGCCACACCTGTGGAGAGGTCTTTGTACCAGCAGGGGGGTGAGGTTCTTTGCCTCACCTCTGTTGGCCCCCAAATTTTAGCTGGACGATCATGACAAGCAGAAGGGAGGAAGATACACCAAGCCAATTGACGGCTCCTTTTGGAAAAATTGTACCACCAATGACATCATCAGCAAAAATACCCCAACACTACCACAAGTCGCTGCACCAACAGATAGTTCACAATGCATACAGGTGAGCTCACAATGTGTCCAGGCAAGTTCTGCAAGCAGTTCAGTGATGGCTATTGTAGAAGCTGTAGATTGGTTTTATCTTTGACTTCACCAGCACTGGGATGAAGATAGGAATTCTGGCAATAATGGCTAAAGAAAAAATTATGTAACATTACAGAAGGCACTAAAAGAAAACAATTTTCTTAACAATTTACATTGTCTTTAAGAGAATTATTAAATATAATGAAAAGGAAAGGTGAAAGTAAACAAACAGATCTGTTAACCTTCTTTTTTGTTTACATATTAAAACAATCCTCAACAGTTGTTTACCCAATTTAAATTAAACCATATAAATCAGGTGAAAAAATATTTGGATCCATTTTATCATGAGCGCTCATCATATATGATATATGGACATACGTACATTCAAACATATAACACAAAACACAAGTGTGCACACATAATATAATACATACAACACATAACATTATAGTAAAGGACTTATAACATTTTACAGGTGAAATCTCCATTGCAATGTTTAAAAACTCTATAGTCAAAAAATAGAACTGATCAGCAAAACATTAACCTAGGTCTGTATGAGCTCAAAAAACAAAATAGAACTTCATGATATGGCAAAGGGCAATAATAAAATAGATATTGAAAAAAGCATCCTGGTTCTGTTGCAGATGTAAGAATAGCCAAACTGGAGTTTTGGATATCAGTTGTTATGGATTTGAGCCAAATCATCTTCTTTTTGGTCTGTAGAAATCGCTTTAGTTAATCTTTCTGGAATCCAAATCGGCTGCTGTTCTCCCTGTGGAAACACATAAACAGACCCCCGACTCCAGACAATCACTGGGTCAGGACCTTGGTTAATCTCTCTGGAATCCAAATCGGCTGCTGTTCTCCCTGTGGAAACACACAAACAGACCCTCGACTCCAGACAATTACTGGGTCAGGACCTTTCCATTGTCCTGTTAGAATATCCTTCCAAAGTACCTTGGGCTTATGTACATTTTTTGGACACTTATGCCTTTCCGCAGCACTAAGTCCTGATGAATCCAAATTTAAAAAGTTTAGAGTAAAAAGGGTTATTTTAAGTTTATCTTTGGGGAATATACACCCCTTCCCAATTCCTTCTTTTTGCTTTAATAAGTACATTTTAATAGTTTGATGAGCTCTTTCAACTATGCCTTGTCCCTGTGGATTGTATGGGATTCCTGTTATATGAGTAATGCCAAATGTTGAGCAAAATTGTTTAAAAGAGGTAGAAGTATAACCAGGGGCATTATCTGTTTTTAACTGTTTTGGAACACCCACAGTGGCAAAATTTTGTAAGCAATGAGCTGTAACATCTTTAGTTTTTTCTCCAGCATGAAGGGAGCCCATCAAAAATCCAGAAGAAGTATCAACTGTAACATGCAAATATTTTAATTTTCCAAATTCTGGCAAGTGTGTGACGTTCATCTGCCAAATATGGTTAGGTATCAATCCTCTAGGATTGACTCCAAGATTAACTTGTGGTAAAAAGGTCACACAATTTTTGACATTGTTTTATTATTTGTCTAGCTTGTTCCTTAGTTATTTTAAAGCACTTTTGTAAAGTATTAGCATTGACATGGAACTTTTTATGAAAATTTATAGCTTCTTCTAGTGTAGAGAAAATATGTATGTCATGTGTAGTTTTATCTGCTAAATCATTGCCCAAACTAAGGGCTCCAGGCAATCCTGTATGTGCCCTGATATGTCCTATAAAGAATGGATCTTTTCTGTCCCAGATTAGACTTTGTATAGTGGAAAGCAAAGAGAAAACAGTAGAAGAAGGGGAAATCCTACCAGCATCTTCAAGAGATACTATAGCATTAACTACATACTGACTATCAGATAATAAATTAAATACAGAATCTTTAAACATCACAAAAGCTTGTAAAACTGCATTAAGCTCTACCTTTTGAGCTGATTGTTTGGGTACTAAAAATGTAAAAGTTTGATCAGGGGTAACTACTGCTGCTGTACCATTATTTGACCCATCAGTGAATATATTTGGAGCATTCATGATAGGTGTTTTTCTTGTCATTTTTGGAAAAATTACAGCATGCAATGACCAAAAAGACAATAAAGGATTAGATGGTAAGTGGTTATCAAATGAAACATTAGATTTGCACATGATTATTGCCCAAGTATTTAACTCATTAGCTAACTCATCAATTTGATTCATAGTATATGGAGTAATAATTTTATTGGGAGAAATTCCAAACACTCCCTTTGCTGCTTTTATTCCTTTGAGTATTAATTGTCCTACAGCCTCAGGATACCTAGTAAGAATAGTGTTAGGAGAATAAGATAAATGTATCCATAATAATGGACCTTCTTGCCAAAATACTCCTGTAGGAATATTTTTTGTTGGTAGTACAATAAATAATAAAGGCAAACTTATATCAATTCTATCCAAATGCATATTTTCCATATATGTTTCAATGATTTTTAATGCCTTTCTTGCTTCAGGCGTTAACATGCGGGGTGAATTTGGATCTGATGGACCTTTTAGGATATCAAATAAAGGTCCCAACTCTCCTGTTGGTATACCTAAATAAGGCCTTATCCAATTTATGTCTCCTAATAACTTTTGAAAGTCATTAAGTGATTTGAGTTGATCTACTCGTATTTGAATTTTTGGTGGACGGACCATGGTTGAGGATAATAGAACTCCTAAATAATTAATTGGAAAATTTAATTGTACTTTATCTATTGCTATCTCTAGATTATAATATTTTAATAAGTTTGTAAGTGTGGCATAACATTCTAGCAATGTGTTTTTATCTTTGTGTGCTAATAATACATCATCCATATAGTGAAATATTTGTAGTTCAGGATTTTGATTTCTAAGTGGCTGGATTACTTTGTTAACATAAATTTGACACATAGTTGGGCTGTTAGCCATCCCTTGAGGGAGTACTTTCCATTCATATCTCTGATCAGGACCTTCATGATTCAGTGCAGGGATAGTAAATGCAAAACGTGGACTATCCTCAGGATGAATTGGAATTGAAAAAAAACAATCTTTAATATCTATAACTAAAACATACCAGGTTTTTGGCAAAGCAGACAACTGAGGAATCCCTGATTGAGCAGGTCCCATAATAACCATCTCATTATTAATGGCTCTTAAATCTTTCAATAATCTCCATTTACCAGATTTCTTTTTGATGACAAAAATGGGAGTATTATGGGGAGATACAGAAGGTTGTATATGTCCTTCTGCAAATTGTTGTTTGACCAGGTCATGGGCTGCTTGTATCTTTTCTTTAGTCAGGGGCCACTGAGGAACCCATACTGGTCTTTCTGATTTCCAAGTAATTTTTATTGTCGCAGTGGCCCTTTCTGAAAATCCAACCCATGTCTGTCTGTTCCTTGATCTATTTGTATTGGTGCTGCTATACCTTGTTCTTGTTTTTCTAATCTTTTTCCTTTCCTAAAACCTTGTCTAGCCCTAATAGTGGGTGCATTTTGGTTGATGTTATTTGTTAATGTCAAACCTAATTGATCTAGGACATCTCGTCCCCATAAATTTACGGGAAGATGATCCAATACATATGGCTGTATAGTTCCTTCACATCCTTCAGGATCCTTCCAATCTAATACCATTGCACTTCTATGGGGATTAGTTGCCACTCCTAGGCCTCGAAGCGTTTGAGTGGCTTGTTGTAATGGCCAATGTTTTGGCCATTCTTGACGAGAGATGATGCTAAGGTCTGCACCTGTATCCAGTAGCCCATTAAATTCATGTCCTTGAATATTTAGTTTTAGCATGGGGCAAGAATCTAAATTTAAAGAAAGCATAGCCCAATCTACACCTGTGGAGCCTAATCCCTTGGAACCTCTTTCTACAGTACGACTGGAAAATTTATCATGCAGGCTGGGTATTATTAGTAACTGTGCTATTCTATCTCCTGGTGAAATTACTGATATACCCTTTGGAGAACTGGCTATAATTTTTATTTCACCTTCATAATCGGGATCAATTACCCCAGGACTTATCATAAGTCCTTTTAGAGTAGAAGAGCTGCGTCCCAATAATAAGCCTACTGTTCCTTTGGGAAGAGGTCCTTTCACCCCTGTGGGAATGATTTGAACTCCCATCTCTGGAGTTAGTACTGCTCTGGCGGAGGCGCAGATGTCCAACCCTGCGCTCCCTCTGGTTTGTCTGATGAGGGATCTGATGGACAATGTGTCCTGGGCACTACCCTGATGGGGTTGCTGGGTTCCTCCAGTGCTCCGTATATTTGTGGTTTTGGGCCCCGGAGCATTGGTCCCCCCTGTCCATTTTTTGGCAATGGAGCCCGATGCCTTTCTCCATGATATCGTGGATAAACACCTGGTCCTTGTTCGTTTTTTGATAATGGAGTACCCTCTATGGTGGTTTGAGAACGGCATTCATTAGCCCAATGTCTCCCTCTACGGCATCGTGGGCAAATACCTGGTATTCTACTCCTTTGATACCTAGTTTTGTTAAACCCTCCTCCAATGGGGCAATTCCTTTTAAAATGTCCTGTTTGTTAAGTCTCCAATGCAGGTCCCTGTTCCTGAGCTCATGACAAGGGCAGGATGTCTGGGTGGTAGCCAGGGCTGCACTGGGGCACCGGGGTCTTCAGAGAGGCAGGATTAAGCAGTGGAGATGGAAAGAATTCTGAGACAGAGGTGCAGGTCCCAATGACGTTTCTGCCATGATGTGATTTTGGGGGGTAAATCATATGGATTTGGATTCCTGCTTTGGTTTTGGTTTAAGGGATTTGACTGCTAAAATTCCACCTGCAGATTTCAGACTTTTCTCTTCCAGTAGACCGTGCACATGATAAATAAATTCAAAGAGTACTTAAAATTTTCCAGCATGATTAAGCTCATGTGTGCGGGAGGGATAATAACGAACCATCTGTGTCCCTTCAACATAGATTCAGAAGCAGAACACAAACGTGAAACACTCCTGCTTTGAATCCTATTGTCACACTTGAACCCATTTCTCAGGTTTCTCTGTCTGCTCACAGATGAGGAGATGCCATAGAACCCATGTGTCAACCCAGCCCTTTTACATAGTGGTGCCGTATGATACACGGGATTCTGTGTCGTGCCTTTCACATTGAACAGCAAAAGAGCTGGTCTCTGAAGTCTGATTTCAGGGTCCGTATGAAACTTCTGCTCAAAAAAAAAAAGTCTGTTCTTCACCAGGTGGATGAAGGATGTGTGGCGATGGTGTTGGCAGATGGGATCCAGCAGGACCACTGAGGCCACCACCAGACACCTGGGCCACCTTCCTGGAGAATAGGGGTAATCCAGAGTGTCCACAATATCCCGTGGCCATGGGTCACACGGAGCAGGCTCTCTCCACATTGTCTCTGAGGAGGTCATCCTCTGCACGGCAGGATGTCACTCAGCCTGGCGTCTTCACTGAAAGCCAGTAGCAACACCTCCACCCTCAGCTGAGAAAGCAAAAATGTCTCCAGTCATTGCCTTGTGTCCCCTGTGTGCCCATCACCCTATTGAGAATCACTGATTAAGATTATCGAAGTTTATCAAACTGAAGATTTACAACTGGAGGAATTGTTGAAATCTGATACCAGGGACCCCTCTCCACACCTAGGGTCCCTCTTGTGACTTCCCACAACCAGGCTCAATGCCTGCTCAAAGCAGGCAGCCCCATCGACCAAATTTCTGTCAGCATCTCCTGAAGGACATTCCAGGATTCACGCCCCTCCCTTCCTTAGATTCAGAGATTGGTTTATGCTTCCTGGCCAGGAGAATGTGGGTCAGCCCGGCTGCCCTGTTTAATGTCTCAGTCGGTGAGGAAGACGGACTTGGGTCCCACCAGCACGAGATTCCCAAAGCAAAATGACAGGATCAGGCAACACAAACACTAATGCTGCAAGAGCTCTGCCCCCTCCCGTGGGGACACTTCACCACCCCCCACCTGACCCCTCACCTAGGTGTTACCATGGCTGCATTGGAGTCTGCTCTGAGCTGGACACGGGGGTCACTATCAACCAAGACCCCCCCCCCCATGAAGGCTGCAGATCTTCATTTTTGTTTGCTTGCTCCTTTGAACTAGTTTTATGTTATTTTTGAGACCACGCCACTGACCTATGATTGGCATATAAAAACTGTAATATAGAATGTACACGTTGGTGGCTGTGGAAATGAGGTGCACACCCATGAAACTGCTGCTACAGTGTGGAGAGCGGTGACAGTGACTGGGAGACCAGAGTCTGAGATGGGGGTCCCTGATGACTTCATGGCTGTGGCATGTGGGTGGCTGGGAAAGTTTCTGTGCAAAGGTGCAGGATGCCCGGTTGCTATGGAGATGTCCTCCATGCTAGAGTCTTATCAGCCTCGACCTTATTCTCAGGCAGGGCAGCTCCTAGGAATGAAGGAACTTCCTTGCTAAGATAGCCACAATTTGACCCGCTCTGCTGCTCCGCAATCTACCTGTGAATTAGTAACTTTAAACAATGGACTTTCTTGAGCTGCACAAGGCTCCTAACACTGTACAGTGCAACTCTAGGATGTAACTGGGGAAATAGCTGCATACTGTGGCTAACTCTGTAACTTTTACGAATACAAAGAATAATGCTTGCACCATCTTTAACCTGATTTAGGGACATATATAATAAAGATTGCTGATGTAATTCTTTAGAATTGCTTCTCCACTAGAGAGCAGTGCTCCACTGGACCCCAGCTGTTTTATCTTCAAAATCTGCGTGTGTTGACTCTTTATTTCTTCCAATCTCCCATTGTTCCTTGCTGGAACCTGCTAGTTTGTAGGCGCTGGTTACTCACTACCGATAATGTCCCGAGCATACCCATCTCCCCCCAAATCCCTTTCCTGCCAGTATTCTGTATCTATTGCGATGAGGACATATGCTGGACCCTCTTACCACTTTTTCTAGTGCAGCCCAGTGGTGCTTAACTACAGTTTTGAAAAACGCACCATCAGGCAGTTTTTTTTTTTTTTCCTATGGGCAAACAGCATGGAGTGTACCTGTGAGATCAGAGATGGATGCCCAGTCACCAGGCAGAATAACCTCAGGGATCGCCATTGTATACTCCATGTTGTCCCCCACAGCTACTGTGTGACTCCAGATCCCCTCCTCTTTGTGGGACTGAGCCTCTGTAACTCCATCTCCCCATCGCCCCTGCCCGCAGCTACTGGTGGCCACCTTTCCACTCTACTTCTATGAAATTGACTCTTCCAGGTCCCTCACATAATGAGATGAGGCAGTATTTCCCCTCTGTGCTGGGCTTACTTCCCTTTATCCATGTTGTCATTGATGGTTGGTGGGATCCACAATAACGAATTTCTAAAATATCACAAAACATACCCAATAGATCTGAGGTTGTTTTGAAATAATTGGGGGTTCTGGCCATTCAGATGCCCAGTCCCACAGGGAATCAGAGCTGGAGCCAGGGCTGGGGACCCCGTGTTCATGCAGGATGGGGTTCTACAGTTGCCTTGAGTCCCCTTCCACCTGACCCTGTCCACTGGTCTACACGCCTGGTTCTTGCTCCTGGATCTTGTGCTGACCGCCTTGCTGGGCTCTCGTGCTCCCTCTCCTCCACCAGCTGGATAGCAGGAAAAGGAACCTTGACCCTCAGCAATCTGTGCTGTGTGCAGGAAACCTCACCCAGAATCCAAACACAGGAGGTCTCCCTTTCAATGTCCACCTGTGCTCTGTGGCACCAGGTGTGAGAGGCTGTCTCTGTGCACCGCCCCATGTTTTGTCTGGTCCTATAAAGGTTATACTCTAAAACCCCCTCACCGTGATGATCACTAATATTTTGGGGAGTCTAATGCTGAGCAGACACAGGAACAGCTGACTGACTTATACACGTTGTCCACTCACTGCAATCCTGTAAAAGGTGACTTATTGACTCAATTGTATAAATGGGGAAACCGAGGCACTGAGATGTTAAGTCACAGTGAAACTCTCCTTGACCCCCCTGTTTACTGTGGTAATGTCACCTGAGCCAGCAATGTCCTTAAGTTCATGCTGGGCAGGTAGCCTGAGCTTACTTCCCAAGGATGGGGACCCAGTGTGGACTGTCAAGGGGGTGCAACGGTCCTAGGACAGGGAAAGCTTGGAGGCGGAGGCAGGGGGTGGAGGAGGTGGGAGGAGGGATGGGGAGGGATGGGGGTGAACCCTCAGGTAACTTCTTGGACATTATTAAGAAAAGAGAAACTTCCAAGAGACAAAGGAAGCCACTAGAAAGTTCAAGCAGGCAAGGGACACCATCTATGTGTGTTTGAAAAAGAGCACCCCTTCTGTTCCTCAGAAAGTATGCTGTAGGCTGTCCAGGGGGAAGCCAGAGACCACTGCAGCCTCCCGGGGACCAGAGAGCTGGCCTGGCCTGGTCCTGCAGAGCTCAAGCACTGCTCTCCCTGCATTATATTAAATCAGTCTGCACCTGCCTCCACTCCCTCAGGCCTCCACTCCCTCAGGCCTCCACTCCTGCCTCTGGCCTCAGGCCTCTCTCTGGACTCGTCCTGTGAGAGCATAGACCCAGTTGGTTCCAGCCCTGTCGCTGTAGACCCTGAAGCTTGGAAAGAGTTGGTAACCAGGGAACAGTTACTGAAGGGGACACCATGGGTCTGAGCTAAGTGTGAACTTCAGCTCTGTGTTTTGAGGTGAATCCAATCCACCGTCTCCTTAATTAAAACCCTGGAGACCCAAGTACAGAGCATCCAGGTGTTCCCACCCTGGGTCTGCAGAAGGTGAGTGTCGTGGAATCTGGGGATTCTAGATTTTATGAACCTGGTTGGGAAGAATATCAGTATCTTTTTTTTTTAATTGGGTACCGGGGATTAAACTCAGGGCACTTGACCACTGAGCCACATCCCCAGCCCTATTTTGTATTTTGTTTAGAGACAGGGTCTCACTGAGTTGCTTAGTGCCTCGCCATTGCTGAGGCTGGCTTTGAACTTATGATCCTCTTGCCTCAGCCTCCAGTACCACTGGGATGACAGGCCTGTGCCACCGCGCCCAGAGAGAACATTTGTACCTTGATTTTACTAACCTCTAACTGTGATTTAGCATTTTTCTTTAGTAATGAATGGAGACAAGCACACACACACACACACACACACACACACACACAGAGTAATAATAGTCCCCGTGCGTGCCCGTTCCTGGTGATGCAGACACCCTGGAAAGCCACTTGCAGGCACCACAGGTCCTGAGCGTGGGGCAGTGGTGGGGGCACCAGATCTGGGCTGAGTCTTACCCTTTAAAGCTGCATGCACTACTGTACCACAGGCTGCTTTTAAGGAATATTCTGATGTCATTATAATTGTTTTCTTGGCAAGACTATAATTTTAGCAAGACTATAATTTTACTTTACTCAGAGAAGTTTCCACAGGCCTCACCAGACTTCCACGGCACTCATGCTCAGAGATGCTGGTCAGGCTGAGGGAACTGATGTGGACTCTCTGGCCTGGACTTAGGCTCCGACATGGAATTTCAGGCATAACTTTGGGTATGCTGCCCATCATCTCTGTGCCTCGGTTTCCCAAACTATAACATCAGGGTACAAACAGCACCTAGGTTTAGAAGACAAGTAGAGAGGGAAGGAGGAGGAGGAGGAGTTCGGTACAAGGACAGCATCGGATAACTTACCAACAGTGGGCAGAATCACAGAAAGACGCCCGCTGGGGTTTTATAGGCTCCAGAGGAAAACACGCTTTTACCCTGGATTAGCTGTGCAGGATTTCAGGCGCTCACAGCTAGTTATAGTGATATAACTATACAGTTATAGTGATATAACAGAAATACCAGGCCCCATGGGTTACAGAAGTGCTGGTGATTTCACCCCTCCTGTCACCATTAAATCAATTTATCACTCTCCATTTACCGCAGAGCAGGGGCTGGTACCCGTGGGCACTAAATAGATGCCACAGCTGGACATGAAGGGAGGACCAATCAAGGACTGACCGGTGAGTACAGGAGGGCTTTCTCTTTTGTCTTACTTATTTCTCTAATTGCGCTAAAATACACATAACATGAAATTCACCCTCTTAACCGTTTACAGGGGTAACGTGGTATCACGGAGGACACCCAACCATCTAGTTCCAGAAGAGTTTCATCGCCCCAAAGGAAACCCCATATCTGGGGTTCTCACTCCCCACTGCCCTGCTCCCTGGCAGTGGCCCAGCTACTCTCCAGCTTTAACGAAGTTAAAGCTAGTTCAAAATTACACCACCCACACACACACACACACACACACACACACACACACACTTACACATGAGCCTGCATATGTCTGAGAGGATACAAGGAAGGCAACAGAAACCGAGGTTAATGGTATATATTCCCTGCATCCTCCAAATGCAAGAACACTGGGTTGCACAGACACACAGACACACCTCCAGCCCCAGAAGCTGGAGAATCCAGCAAGGGAGCAACAATTAGCTCCTGAGTAGAAGGGTACGCTGTATTCCATTTGGGTCAAAAACCAAATCAGAATTCTTATTAACCCGAGGTCTCTCCAACACTTCTCATCTGGGCAGAAGTTTAATGGAAGGGATTTGCGGACTCTCATAAACCTGAAGTGTGTAAATATCTCGGAGTGAGGCACTCTTCTGCCACAGAAATTAAATCCTCCATCTCCCACTAATGGGAATCCAATAATTTGGTCCTATCACCTGGTTGATTCATCATGTTAATTACAAAAGCCTCTAACTCCTTCTTATAGGACCAGGGCTGTCAGTCTGGGCACTGACATTTTAGATCAGATTGTTCTTTTAGTCAAGGGCTGATCGATGCATATCTGATGTCGAAGCACCTTTTCTGGCTTCCCTGCTAGATACCGGTAACATCCCAGGGTGACACTGCTCCATGTCCCCTTGGAGACAGGACTCTCCCAGTTGAAACCATCATTGCAGGATAATTAGTCTAAGGTAACTTGCTCTAGCTGCACGTGTATTTGTGTGGATGTAGTTTCTAACTTCCCCACGGCTGGCTGATGCTGCCCAATCGGGAAGTCCTGAAACACAGGGTGAGGCTCTGCCCATGCCTGCACCTGCAGGGGTTTGGTTAGGAAAGGTTGATTTCTTCTGAGCAATTACAAGCTGAGATGCTTATATGACATGGTAGCAAATAATAAGAAAGTTGCTTCACATCATTCCTGAAGACTTGCTCGGTTTGGAGAGTTGGAAAAGGCTGCTCAGGATAGGGAAGGGAAGCTACTCAATGCCTGAGTAGCTGTTTTTATGGAGAGGAAGTGAGTTTACCATGTTCAGGACACAGAGCAGGATGCACCACAGTGCAGTTTTCGGCATGATGGGGGTTCCCATTAATGTTGAGGTTTGCTTGGGAGTTGGTGTCTAAAGTATGGAGACAACAGATGAGCTCAGAATGGAAGTTGATGATCCTTCTGGTGGCTGCGCTGGTGTGACTGCATCCATGCTGTGCTCATGAGGCACTGCAGGGCTTCTCAGGTCCACTAGGGAGCATTTTCCAGAGAGAAGCCTGCAGAGACTTAACCCCATCTGACTCACCATTAGCCTGTATTAAAATCAAAATGCACTTCACGGCTTAACTTGTTAGGAAGCAGGAGTCGGGAGAAAGTAATGTGCAGGCTTCCCCATTGGGTGTGCTATATGATTCTGCCATGGTCCTGAAACAGAGTGTTTTAGATTGAGTGAAACACAATCTGAGTCTCTGTGACCAGTGGTCTTGGTGGCAGCCCATATTCTCACCATCCATCGTTGATCCTCATGTGGGTGGATGGACAGAGACAGATGGAGTGGAGAGGCCCAGTGACCTAACTCCAGGCTTAATGTGTTTGTTTGCCTTCGCTCATGCAACCACAAGGAATCAGAACCCCAAATAGCCGGTGGGTGGAGAGGTACATGTTCATGTCTCTAGGAGTTAACAACACATTTTGCAGAGCTCAAGCCAGGGACAATTCACCTTCCCGGGACCTTGGCTGGCAGGCCCATGTTGCTGAAATATCTTCACAGCACTAGGACTGGACCTCAGAGTCAAGTGGCCCCTGCAGGCCCTGGACAGCAGCAGTGGCAAGGGACTGCCCGTGACTTCTTTCCTGAGGAAATCACCCCTGAGACACTGGCATCCATCTGAACTCAGCTGAACCCTGAGCGGTAGCCACAGCCCTCCTTCACCTGGGAACAGACAGGCTGCCTTTAAATCACGGGGTAAGAAGGCATCACATACAGATGACCTAACCTCACACGTCTCTCTGTTGGAAAGTCATGCCACTTATTCCTAATACATGCTGAGAATCACATTCAAAATGTGATTAAACACCACCAGCCAAGGGCGGCTATTACGCTTAGCAGCTGATTAGCAAGGGAGAGGGGCGCACATGATATGCAGGATAAATGGATCTTCTAAATGACACAGTTGGTCTGTCTGCATTTGTTGTTAGTGAAATGGTTGGGAACACGCATAACTAATAATGCTAAAGAGCAGAATGTTGAGATTCAAATCTTAATAGTCTCATTTAAATTAAATTTGTATTTGTTGTCCTTCTAATTATTTTTCCCAGCCTCTCGCAGGACACCTTGTGGCTCAAAGAAGAGCTGCGTGGAAGAAGCCACATTCCTGCTGTGCCCTGCTCACCCACCTCCAGGTGCAGTGCAACCCCACAGCAGCAACAGCACCTGTGGCACGTGGGTACCCAGGGAGCTTGCTCAGATGCAGCCCTCACAGGCTCCAGGGTTTACAGGGGCCTTCTCAGCACTGAGTGCTCTGTGGGTCTTGCCAAATGCATAAGGACAGGTGGCATCACTCACAGGGTCCTACTGCCCTCAAAATCCTGCATCTCCTCACTCCTCCCTGCGCCCCCATCAATCCCACAGGTCTTTTCGATGTCCCTGTCACTCTGGCTTCTACAGAACATTACAGACTTGGGGTCCTGGAGTTTGTCATTATTTTAAAGTGGTTTCTTACAGAAGATGCAAAGTTGTTGTTAATCCATCCTGTGAGCTCTGTGTTCTGAAGGGTGAGTGAGACCATTAGACCCCACATTTAGGATTACTATTTTGTTGTTTGCTTGGGTGTTGCCTAATTTGGACTGCTTAAGACTATCAGTGACAAAATCCACTGTGGTCATGTGTCTGGGGGGCAGACGCTGACAGAGCTGAGCTGCCTTGGGCTGGGCAGACCCCAGGGCCATTCTGCTCAGCACATCTCTTAGGCTCCTGATGGGCCCTCACAGAAGCTGTCCCTTGAGCCTCTCAGAGAGTGGACAGCAGTTCAGAACATGCAGGGCTTCCCAACCTGGGCTCCACGCAGGCAAAGCTACACCCATGCCTGTTCTGTTGGCAAAGCAAAGAGCAGAGGTGTCCCTGGAGTCAAGGGGCCTGGATGTACCCCTGGCTTTTCACAGAGGAGCGGATGAGTCAGAGGACAAGGGAATCAACACTTCCCTGTACTACAGTTATGCAACCAAATCACCAAGAATAGATAGGTGGACAGACACTGGGTGGACACTTACAGTTTATGCACATAGAAAAGTTTGATTTAGAAAGGAAGGTCAGCCAGGTGCAGTGGCCCATGCCTGTAATCCCAGCGGCTGGGGAGGCTGAGGCAGGAGGATCGCGAGTTCAAAGCCAGCCTCAGCAAAAGTGACACACTAGGCAACTCAGTGAGGCTCTGTCTCTAAATAAAATACAAAATAGGGATGGGAATGTGGTCAGTGATAGAGTGCCCCTGAGTTTAACCCCTGATAGCCCCCCAAAAAAAGAGAAAAAATAGGCTTCCATTAGAAAGAAAGGGCATATTGAGGACCTAGCTCAAAGTTCCCACCACAATGTGCCCATTACAAGGAATAACTATTTAACATCACCCAGGGTAACATGTTCCCACCCCACGGTGGTCATTCCCAGAAGAGACACAGAGGTGTGCTGTGTACGCCTTTCTTGGGATGGTAAAAATCTTTCATTTTTTTCCTTCCGCACCAGGCGAGTGGGTAGACGTAAATGTCTCCAGAGCCCTGCTGTCCAACTGGTACCCACAAGTGACATGTAGGCACTGAAATTGAAATTATGAAATAAAATAAAAATCCAGCTCCCTGGCGGCTCCAGCCACATTTCCCTTGCTGGACAGTCCCACGTGGCTGCTGAGGGACACAGCACAAAGGAAGGTCTGGCCAGCCAGGAGGCTCTTTGTTGAACAGCTCCGGTCCACAGCAGGGTGCTTCCTTATGTCACCTCTGTGCCCTGCGGGGACACTGGTTGTCATAACACGCAGTGCTGGTTTGGGGTTGGCATGTTGGCGTCAGATGCCAACGTAACCTGGTCGTCCGGTCCACATGCTGAGGTTTAAGTCAATATGTGGGGAGAGATGATGAAAACCAGAGGAGTCCAGAAATTAGAAAAAACACAGTGTGTCATGTGAAAGTACGAAAGAAAGAGCTTTTTAAAATAGTGAGGAAAAGGCTTCATACAGAAGGCTGGGAGCGGGCTGGGACGTCTCCCTCCAGGACTCTGTGCAGCGTGGTTTTCTCAGGCAGGTGACTCCATAGAACCAAGTCTGCAAACTTACTCTGATTTTAAATGTCGTGTTGAGACTTGGCCAAAATAGCGAGAAATAATTTGTGCGGAACATCATAAACCCGTCTCCCTCGCCACGCGCATTTTTATTTGTGGGTTGATGGGAACATGCCGTATATGGAGGGTGGAGGGAGCGAGAGGAGAGGACGCCTGGGTACTTAAATCCAGACTCGGGGAACATTGCTGTAATTCTGATTTAATGTCAGCTCTGTAAGAACCAAGCTCTCATCTTCTCCATGCAAATGATAATTTATGTCTTAATGGCATGAACACTTTACCTCCCACTGTGTTTTTTAAATCAAATTCAAGCCCATATCCCTCTTTTTAGAATACTATATGTTTCACTTAGAGGTGGCTCTGTGAATTATAAAGTGTCTCAAGCTCAAAAGCAAATATATCTTAATTTTTAAAGTTTATCAGACAAAAAAGCAGAGCCTTCCAGCTGCAGAGTGGTGAAATTATCCTGACTTATGGGATGGATGTCTGTCTTCTTTAACCCTCCCCCTCCTCAGGAGAGAGACAAGGACCTGGTCCTCAGCTGGGGGAGATCACCTCTCATTCCCCCTTTTCTTTCTGAAACATTTCATTTTGGTGGGGGCTAATTATAGTTCTTTCTGAATTTGATTTTTACTTGACTTTGGAAAAACGTAAATTGTTTTTGTTAAGATCGAACAGCTCTGGAGGTGTTTGGTAAAATTTAAGCACAACCCACTGGTATTTGGGGCTTTAATTTGCTTTGTGTGGGATGCAGATTGTGGGTCTGAGTGTGGTTTTTGTCTCTGACCTAGGCAGGAGCTGGGATCTTGAGGAGGAGAGCACCCAATCCCAACCACAGGGGCTACTGTAACACGCAGATCCATGGGTGAAGCCCCAGTGGTAGAAATGAGGCCCCACGTCTGTCCCCAGAGCCCAAGGGGAGGAATTACTGGGGCCAAACTGCTCTTTCTGACTCAAAGCCTGGTTCTCACTATAGTCTGAACGCCCCTCATCAAAGTCTGGAAAGAGACTTCCCCCCACAAGGCCATTTCAGATAAAGCAAATATCTGAAGCAGAGAGCCTTTAGGCTCCTAGACAGCAAGGTTCTTTCCCAGGGAAACAGTTGAACTAAAGGAAAAGTTTAAAAGCAGACCTTGGAGGGACAGTGAGCCAGGCCAACTCTTCCCAGCACAGGGAGGTTGCAGGAGGGTGACCGTGCCTCTCGGAGGAGTGATGGTGCTTTAAAGGAAAGCAGCCTCCCAGGGTCTCTGGTCTCTGCACCTCCTCCTCCTTCCACCAGAGAACTGGGAACAGGGTGGTTTTCTATGACATGCTTACCAGACTGTTGAAATGAATGACAGTTGCATCGTCTTGCTCCCTGGCTGCTTCTAAAACCTCCATGAGCATCTTTTGGTGCCCTCTGAATATCATTCCACGCCTTGCAGACAGGGAACCTCATGCATCTGCAGTCTGGTGCAATAAGAGTGACTTTTCCCCTGTCTCCTACCTTTGGATGGAAGTGTGGCCTTCAGAGGACCCTGGAGGGTCTGGAAGGGTGGGTCAAGGTGCTTGAAACTCTGTTGCTAGACCCGGGTCTCAGGCTGTGCCTGGATGGATTGCAATATTAACATAGGGCTTTGTGACAGATTCTCCCACAAGAGTCACACACAGAGGTGGGACCGGAGGGCCAGAGAACCCCTCAAGTCAGGTTAGGAGGCAGGTTGGCTCTCAGAGCCCCTTGGTTCTCTGAGCTGCTGAACAAGCCCTGGAGACGGTAACCCCCTCTGGGTGCATTCAGATTCCTCCTCACACGTGCTGCGTTCCCTCAAGCACTCCTCCCTCTGTGCCTGTTTCTCTTCTGTGTGGACACATTCCTGTTCTCTCATGTGAGTTCCTGGGCTTTGGTTCCTTGGGTCTTTCCATGGAAGTACGATAAAATAGTTACTTGGCTTTAAATTTTGTCCCACAGATCTTTGTAAGAAGAAGCATGTCCTCAATGCTACAGGGTGCCATTATGTTTGGCTCTAACAAACTGCTCGTTATGGTTTAGCAGATAGGTGTCCTTAAAAGCTCACATGTGAGACAACATGAGAATGTTCGGAGGTGCAACGACTGGATTGTGAGCGCTGTACCCTACTTGGTGGATCACCCCCTGACGTGCATTCTCAGGGTGATGAGTGTGGGCAGGTAGGGTGGGACTGGAGGAGGTGGCTGATGGGGTGTCCTGATGAGTGGAGCTCTGTCTCCTGGTGTCATGCCTGAGCATCCTTCCTCTGGGGTCCTCTGGGCAATGGAGTTGGCCAACCACGGACTGACCCCTCTGAAACAATGAGCCAAAGTGAACTTTTCCTCCCATATGTTGTTCTTGTCAGGTCTTTTGATCACAGCAGGGAAGAAGCTGCCTCACACCCTGACAGACACTGGCCCAGAGTGTGGTGCCGCCTCCTCTTCCCGCCAGCAGTGCTGGGTGGGCAGCACCTGCACTATGGCCAGTGCTAGGGAGGTCTGTCCCGAGCACCAGGCCTTCTGAGAGCGCGCGGAGCCTCACACTTGGCTCTGACCCATGTTTCCTAGAACTCGTGGTACTAAGCGTCTTGGCTCTGTGCTCGTTTGCCATCTGTTTATCTCCTTCAGTGAAGTGTCTGTTCACATAATTTCCCCATGTTTAGTTGAAGTTGGAGGGTTTTCACGCACTCTGGACACGAGTCACTTATGTTATTTCTAGATCTTTTCCAGACTTGGACTTTCCCCTTTGCCTCTGTTTTAGGAGCATTGCTGCCAAGACCTCCCTAAGGGATGGCTGGTGGAGAGCAGGGAGCGGGTAAAACCACATCGAGGCCTTTGGTTGGTGGTGGGCTCTGAGAGGGGTACAAACCCATCATGCCTTGTGTTTTCTTCAAGTCATTAGTGGATATTTTCTGCAATATTTGACTTAGACTATAATTTAAAACCATTGGCCCTTCACAGCTGGCCTGTGAACAGCTGCAATGGCAGGTCAGTGGACGATATCCCTTCCCACAAATAGGCACAGGGTGACTTAACATTCACATCCAGAAAAATGAGCTTTGCTCTGTGTTCTGTGCCGAAGACAAACCAACTCGAAATGAATCTGAAACACAAGTGTGAAAACTCAATAACAGTTCATGAAAAAAACAACATATATGAGAATCTTCGTAATCCTGAATTAGATACAGTCTAGATACAGTTTAGATCCTGTCTCAGATACAGTATAAAAGATACTTAACAAAATCTGGGTAACATTGATTTTTTTTAAATTAAAAATTTTTGCTCTTTAAATGGCAGTTCTCTGCATAGAAGGATAAGTTGTATTGCAAGAAAGTAGTCTCTGCTTTTTGATTTATTTCTTGACATAAAATTCTATAAAGTGAAAACTTATCTATAGACAGGAAGCAGATTTGGGGCTTTCTGGGATTGTGAGAAATGGGCAGATGGGTGAGGGTCAGATTTACAAAGGAATGTGGGGAATTTGGGGGTGTGAAGAATATGTTCACTACATTGATTGTGACATGGTTTCACAGATACAGACATATACATATGTATATATACTTGTATATACATATATATGTATACATGTATAGGTATATACACGTACTTACATATACAAATATATATGCATACATACACATATATACCTATCTACATGTAGATAGGTATATATGTGTATGTATGCATATATATTACCAAATTGTACTTTTAAAAGTTTGCTCTAGTTAATTATACCTTAATAAAAATGTTGGGGAAAAGGCATTCTGCCAAGTGGAAAAGCCAGAGATGAAAGGCTTCAAGCTGAGTGACTTCACCTGTGTGTCTCTTGGGTCAAGTCCATGCTACTGGGAAGGAAAGAAGGTGGGGTGCTTGTCCGAGGACACAGGTTGGGGGAGACTGTCTGTGAAGGGACAAGGGGATATTTTAAAGCATGGGGAAATCTTCATTACTTTGATTTTGATGTTACTTGTGTGACTATATCCATTTGTCAAAATTAATAGGATGCCAAATTGTTCCGCGTGTCATTTGTAAATCAACAAACTTTATTAAACACAGACTGAAAACATCCACAGCTGCTCCAATGATTGAGATGCGTGAGAAGAATTCAGGCTGCTTGGGGACAGGTTCAGGGGGGACATCACATGAACTGGGCTACGGTTCACAGTCCCCAGGGTGAGGACGACCCAGCTCTGTAGTTCCCAGGAGTGGGGTGGAGGGCGCTCACCTGGACCATGCAAACCTGCCTTCCTCAGGTGCTCAGCCTGCACAAGCATGTTTGGCATCCTGCACGGGAGCCTTTGTTGGGATGAATGAGGAAAGAAACAACCATCCTAAATCCCTGGTGCTGGGCTGCAGGCAGAGTTCAACGTTGGGTCTTCCTGCCATGAAGAGTCTGGGAAGATTGAACAACCCACTTCTGTCCTTTGGATTTCAGTTTTACCATCTATAAAAATGAAGAGGATGGGTGAGGTAGACTCCAAGGACCCCTGAGACCAGCTGGTCCTTCGAGGCAGTAGAAATCTGGGGGCTCGGAATTGTGAGACTCACAAGCAGCATCACCACCTGCCGTGGGCACTGTGGCTGCCATAGCCAGTGCTCACCAGCAGAGCATGTGGAAGGTGGAGAACTGACTGTTGTCTAGATACGCAACCTGAGAGTGGGAGGGCCTCTCCAAGAGTCCCCAAGCTTCCCATGATACAGAATGGCCACAGGTGTCAGCAACACACTGAGCAGGGCAGGAGGACCCAGAGCTGACCAGCCAGGAGTCTAGGGGGTGGCTCCCCTGGCACACTCCTGGAAGCAGGTGTTCAGTTGCCCAGCAGAAGACGAGGAGGCCCACAGGGTCACCCTCCACTCAAGGGAAGAGCTATGGACGCAGCCACTCAGCTGCCTTCCCCAGAAGACCACGTTGGACCTCGGAGATGCTGCTCACTTGGTGTCCGCTGCCTACAGAACTCCCCGTGGCTCAGGCTAAGCAACAGCAGATGCAGAGACCATTGCAACTCTCACATCATCTCTGTTGGCAGAGAGGGCATGGGAGCTCTTCAAGTCAAAATATACCTGAACTGGTGGACGAAGACACGACTTGTCTCGGGGGAAAGATTTCACAACAGTTATACATGTGAATGACTCAAATCCACCCCTAGATGTCACATTCAGACCTGTATAGACCAGGCTCCACTTTCAGTTCCTTCTCTAGGGGCGATAACAGCCACGTCCACTCCATATGGAAAGTTTCTCAGTTTCAAAAGAACCAAGGAAGGGGAGGGAAGAAGTGACAATGACTGTCACCATCAGACATTTCAATCAAACCTCACTTCTATGTACAAACAGAATCAAAATCTTCAACATGGCTCAGCCAACCAAGGCTCACCAGCTATGGCTTTCTCCTTCCAACCAGACCTGTGAGAAAATAGTAAGGGTGACAGTGAGTGGGGTGGACAGAGGGGGGACTTACCCTGCATTGACTCCCAAGCTGGGCAGGAACATGTCTTCTTCCCTCTACATATTCGCCATGAGGACCAGCAGTTACAGACACGGCCACAACCACAGGGGAGATAGACCTACGAAACAAAAAGGGAAAAGCAAACCTCAGAGGAAAAAGTATACTTCACAGTTGTCACAAGAGGCAAGCCATTTTATTTCTCCATCTTATAAACAATCAGTTCATCTAGAGATGGAACTAAACTGCCAATAAGACCCACCCTCCTAGCGCATTTTTGAAAGGACGTTAGTCTCCCTTGTTTACAACTTCTCTCTGCTGTCTCTTGTTCCCCTAATGTTAGTAACAATTCAAGATGCTCTGAAGATACAGCTCATGAAGAACCCTGGTGTCCAGAAAAATAGAGAAAAAACAAAGAAATTTGCATTTTGGATCCATTTATACAATGCATTCCATAGGAGTCTCACTCCACCATGGGGCCTCCTCAGCTCCAACCCATAAATTGGGATGTTTAACAAATGTGTGGCTTGTACAAGTCACTCTGATCCTCTGTGGCCTCATATCTAAAGTTCCTGCTGTGCTCTGGCAACAAAACCAAAGGTCCCCAGAGTTGCTGGGGCTGGACCAGCTCAGCACAGGAGACACTCCTTGACCACGGGGCTTCCTCCACGCCCTTCATGCTCTGTGTCCACGGGGGCACTAGAAGGCACATCCTGCCCCACCCAGCAAGGGCTGTAGGAGCAACTTAGCCTTAGCATTTCTGCATCAACCTTTTGCTCAAGCTTCACCCTCCTTCCTGTCTGCTGGTCACATAAATCCCTTCCTCCATCACCTAGCAACAGCAGACTACTTCCATGTGAGGCACTGGTCCTCTCCCACTCAACCCAGAGAGTCCAGCCGAGGAGACACCAGCTCCTGACTCCAAAGACCAGAGACGCAGGATGGTCAGCAACTGTCCTGCAGGCCCTGTTGCAGGCCAGCTCTGGAGGAGGCAGACCACCCCCACACCATCTGTCAAAATCAAGGACATCCGCTGGATATTCACTAGTCTGGTATGTCTCTCTCCTGGACCACTGGGCAGGTGGACCATAACCCCCAGATGCCCTGATGGTGGAGGTCCCATCTTCCAACACATGAGGAAACTCAGTTGAAGCCAACACAAAAGGCAGTTGGGTGAAAAGATGGAGAGAAAATCCTACAAACATTTCCCAGCCACCTGAGTCACCTAGTCCCCAACCAGGGTAATTGTTGGCCGGCCTTCCTTCCTTCCTTCCTCCTTCCCTCCCTGCCTCCCTCCTTCTCTCCCTCCCTCCCTCTCTATCTTTCATCTTTCTTTCTGTATTTTTTTTGTTAAAACCTTATCATTGGTTTCCTTTCACCATCAGCCAAGCTCACGATAAGACAGTGGCCACAGAGAGCTCCAAGCTGAAGTTCTTGGCCAGCTTGTCTTTGAATTTAGCAAATCCATGTTTTCAAACAACAGGAGTGTTGACCAACACCTCTCCATGAGCACATCCCTAACACCCTTAATTCTTGCTAAAGAAATGGCCACCTGCTCCTTCCTTTGCCTCCCAGTCCTATTCATTGAACATCCAATGGATCCGGATACAAACATCTTGACTGGTCCACGTGACACAGAAGAGGGTCACCATGAGCCCACACACCCACTGCACTGTGAGTTTGGAGGTGACAGTCGACCTCAGCTGGATCAGGCAAAGGGATGGCTCTGGATGTGGACACAGACATGGACACGTGTGTTAGCTCTCTGTTATTGTGGCCCAAACACCAGACAGAAGCAACTTAAAAGGAAGAAAGATTTATTTGGGCCACAGCTTCAGAGGATTCAGTTCAAGGCCGGCAGCTCCATGACTCTGTCTGAGATGACCATCATGGCAGAAGCTCCTCACTCATGGCAGCCAGGAACAGAGAAGGAAAAGAAGGGACCAGGAACAAGACACTGTCCCCAAGGGCATGCTGCCAAGGACCTGCTCCTTCATCTAGGTCCCACCTCCAACAGTTTACAATGTTTTCCTCTCAATAATGCCATCAGATCGTTAACCTACTGGTGAGGTCAGAGCCCTCAGGAGCCCATCACTACCCAGAAGCCCCCCTCAGAACGTGGATGCATTGGGGACCACGCCTTCAACACATGAACCTCTGGGGGACATTCCAGATCCCAACCAAGGCAGTATGCATGTGTGGGTATGTGCATGGACACTTCAGTGTGTGAGTCTGTGCCAGGTTTCTGTTCTCGCGACTAAAAGGCTCAGGGGTCACTCCAGTTAAACTGGGCTAACTGGGCTGCATGAAATAACCACACAAGAGACACAAATACCTTTTTCTTTGGGGTTGCTGTGACGGCTCCTCTGACCTTAAGGGTCCGCAGAAAGAGAGAGAGAGAGAGCACACGCTGACCCCTTTTATTGAGGAGAAGCTATTCAAGTGAGGCAAGGGGTCAGGTTTCAGGGGGCTGAGTCTATCTTCATGATGTCCACTGTCAGCAGGTTGACTGACACCTGGGTAGGCCATACCCAAGGGCACAGTAAGAGGAGGGGACACACACAAGGCACTTCCATGGAAGATTCTATCCTAAACAGGGCAAGGGGTTATATTACAAAGGAACAGGTGAGCATAGCTTCACCCATGGGGCTGTAGCAAGACACACCCATTTCTGTGACTGAGCGCCTCAGCACCCAGCTGGGGAGTGTAACTAAGTCACCCATAAGGTTGGCCTCCCACAAGTCTGTATGTGCACATGTGTGCATATTGTATGTACTTGCACATGTCAGTGTGGCGGGCTAGATCAGATAGAGATGGCAGATAAACAAGAAGACAGAGTGGACAGGGCTTTGTATGTCACCATTCTCTTATTTTTTTTAAAGCTGAATGTAAGCATTATCTGTGAGATGTCACTCTGAATTATTGCTTTGAATGACTTTTCCTGTGCAGGCTGGCCACGTAGCCTACTCCAGCAATGTCACTGTGAAGTGTCACAGGGTTTGACAACATGACTCCCCCATTCAGCAAGCATTCAGTCTCCACTCCGTCCACACACAGCTCCAGGCTCGGGGCCTTCCCTGCCATCAGGGACGGAGCAGAGCTCTAAACAAGAAGCGGTTCATGATCAGGCTCCTCCCTGGAAGCTGTCCCTGTTGGAGGTGACCCGAGGCCCTTGGGCAGGCAGTTGCTGCTTCTCTCATGTGGCCACACCAGCCTCTGGAGACAGCTGAAGCAGAGGTGGTTCTTTCTTCTGGACATCGAGGGAACATGAATGCCTCCCTGAGACCCAAGGAAGGGGAGCCCCCACTGGGCTTCACAGACCCTACCAACAACACGGCCCGGGTGACCGCCATCAGCCTCCCCTGGTACTCCCTGCCCATCAAACGGTTCTCTGATGATCACGGCTGACCCAGAGAGCTATCAGTCACAGGCACGGCAAACCCAGGTCTTACTGGGACTGAAACTCATGTAATTACTTATTGGAAGGCGATGTTCTCTATGAATAAATATGATAACATGAGAAATATAACATTAGGCATGGAAACAACATTCATATTTAGAAAAAAAATCACAACAAAGTATAAAAATTTAAAAGCTGAATAAACATTGCAAATACTGCAAAATTTTAAAAATAGCACAAATACTCTTATTGATTACCTGACACACCCCCATAATATTTCTGCTTCCCCATATTGTCTGCCTTCTTCAATGCTTGCTCTGATTGTCTCTTCCACATAAGCAAGTTCGTAATAAAGAGTAAAGAAAAATAATTTGTTTTACTCTCTGGTGTGGCTCATGGAAACATATGTTTTTGTTTGTTTTGGAAATGTTTTAGTTTAGACAAGTCTCATCTTAAAACCCATTATTTTCCCAATCATGCAAATTCTAGGATTGTCCACTGTTTTCTTGAGTCTCTTTAAGACTTGGAAGATCTGTTGATTTGGAAGATACTCAAGAATTTTCCATGGATGAGCTTCTGCTCCACTCATTTCCAATCTTACAATATTGTCCTCCCTGCCCTGCTCCAGAGCAGGGTGACATGAACCACAGTAATGTTTTGACATGCCCCCTGCCCCACACTGGACAAACCTGCAGAGTCAGCAACATGTGTACCTGGGAAGCCACCCCCCAGGGCCACCTGTAACTCTACTGTGTGCACATCGGTGTCAGGTCTCTGTAGCTGCCTCCTGCCAAATCAGAGTTAAATGGATCTGTCAATTAACCACCCTGGATCAGTTCTCCAAAGTGATCACAGCCACCTCAGTGTCACCCCACAGGAAAGCAGATGTGACCCTGCGGAAAGTGAGAAAAGATGGAGAGCTCAAAGTAGCTGCAGGTGAAACATTTGGCTTTTGCTAATTGTGCAAAAACACACATCCTGTGCATTTCTCCATGAAGAAGTCCCAGACCAGTCATGAGTGCAACCTTCTGTGCATAGTGTCAGTGCAATTACGTGGCGATAGCATCGTGCATTCCTGAGGTTGATCTTACACCACTTTCCCTCATGGACAAGGTGCTTAGAATGAAGATATGAAAGTATACATGCAGAAATGAGTGATGGGATCCACCAGTCAACCCAGAGCTGCCCGCCATGAGGGGGCGAGTGGGCGCACAGCTAGGATAAGCCTCCTTCCTGATGCTCTTTCCGGTTTTCCTCAGACCAGGCCAGCATGGTCCAGGATGAACCAATGGAATGAGCCACCACAGTTGTCCCACCACCACTTCATGGAACAGTGATGGACAATCAGGAAGGACTCCTCAGTCAGCAGCAGAGTCTGAAATGATGGACACCACCATCCAAATTCAGGCACCTTACCTACTCAGTATAATTCAGGCAATTATACTTCCTAAATCTCACCCACCTTCTTGGTGAGCTCTAGTTATTAAGAGGAAAAATCCAAGGATATGGAAGTTCTGATTGGGAGGGTTTTCATGTTGTCCTATGGTCAGCTGGCCAGGTGCACTGAATGAGGGAGAAGGGTGGGGAAATTCCAGATAAGGAATATTGGAAATGGAGACCAAGACACTGGCATTAAAAATGCATGCACCCTTAGTTAAAGACAAAGCATTTAGGAGCAAAGCTCCTAATAAAACTCCTAGAGTGGATTACCTGGGACATCACTGGCTATCCTGGGAGAAACATGGACACTCTGTTGAGATGCCACGTGTGGAACCTATGGAGATCTCCAGGGTTCTTAGTTATTCCCTCCTCCTGGTGTGTTCTCCTTCCAAATTTCTTAAACTGGCTTCTGTTTATTATTCCAATTTCTGCTAATATGTCTGTAGCCTGGAGGAGCTTTCCTGCCAATCTCCTTACAGCAGCCACTCTCCCAAGCATTTCTGCACTCAATTGCCCACTTTCTTTAGCCTAATGCAATCACACCTAGCCTGAAAGGTGTCAGGTAAAGCTCTGTACAAGCATTTTTGTCTTTCTTCTGGAAAGCAATGACCCTGCCTGCTCCTGTATTCCTGCTGCCTGGGAAAGAGCCCAGAACACTCAGAAGGTGCCTCTGGGTCCTTGGCTGAAGGTTACACTCCAGGGGCTGGAGCCCAGAAATGTTAATCATCTCAACCTGGCCACAGAGACAGCTGGGGGCAGACCTAGGAGGCAAGGGTGTGACCCTTGACGGTTTGGGTTCTCGCTGCTTGGTAATCACTTGAATGTCAGTGATGTGAAGACAGAGAAATACCAAAAAATGCAAACGGTTTTCCCGGCACTGCATCTTGCCACCCAGGAAGAAATGAACACGGAATATTTTCTGAAGCACACGCATTTTACCTCCACAGAGAGTGTGTGGGAACTTCCCTCTCCCACAAATGGCATTAGCAATTTAGAAAATGATTTAAAAGAAGAAGGCATTTCACAATATTGCCAATAGCAGTTAGCAAATCTCATTAATGAGATACTCTGATGTGGAAATCACTGCAATCCTATTTCGTAGAAAAACACTGTAATTAAGCCATTGTGTGTCTGTGTTATTTAGCAAATGAATAATTACACTATGCCCTTGAGACTTAGTGCTACTTTGGAGCATTGGGGCTAATCTCTTTGGCGTCTTGTCTGGAACTCGCTTTAATGAGCAATATATTCTGAGCCATGTTCAAAGCCAATCGACTACTTTATACAAAGAGATATTACAGCAACAGAAAAAAGATCGAGTGTGCCGCAGGCCATAAAACACTGAAACACACTCAAACTACACTTAACTCTGAAAAACAGCTTTTAATTCAGCAGTGGCCGCTGAACATCTTGTACATGCCAGGTTTTGTACCGCACACCAGGAAGACAAGGATGACAGGGTTTCTAGTGCTGATGGGTCTTTTTTTTCCTAGCTAAAAGCAATTACAAAGAAGTCACAAAATCAACCTTAATGACACTTTCCCCTTCTATACCAAGTCTAACTTCTTCTGTCTCTTGCCCAACTCTGACTGGCTTTGCCAAGGAGAGAGTTGACATTCTGGACTCAGTCACAAAAATAAAATGAGGCAAACTCCCCATAATTCTTGCAGCTGCCCCAGCCCTCTCTGCATTCTCTCAGCCAGCCTCAAAGACTGGAGGTCAGCAGCCAGCTGCTAGTGGTGAATCCCCTTTGCTGCTTCATCCCATGGTCATATTTAAGCAAGAAGTTAAGCATGGAGCTGCGTGAGGTCCAGCCGGCCTCAGGTAGGCACAAGATGGACAGAAGGAAGGTGGCAAGACAGAGGGTGAGTGCCCTGAAAGATGGACAACAAGGAGACCCTAACAAGACCTGCGCTCTCTGACTCTGTCTCTCCTCCACCTTTGCAGGGAGTTCAGGGATCTGGGGGTAATCAGGTGAAATGGGTACCAAGAGGGGACAGTAGCTCTCTCAAGCTTCATTTGTGAAATGCTTACCCAGGTTTCCATGCACGGATCCTTCCCTGTGTGAGAAACTCCAGAGGTTCTGGCACAGGGGCCTCCACCCAGAAGCAGGGGAGGTCCAGGGAACTCCCAGAGCAGGTGGACTCACCTGTCCAGGTGACATCCCAGCAGCAAGGGGGAATCTCTGATTCAGAGAGGACTGAAGCCACTGTGGTCTTTGAGGGCTAGAGATGGTGCATCTGTGATGAGCTGAGCTGGGCACAGTTTTCAGCATTCACAAAAACAAGAAGGCCCTACATGATGAAAAATGTGCTGTTGAAGTTATATTGAAAATGATTAGATGTTTTGAAATTTGAGTTTGGCGCCAGCAGGGTTTTATGCTGGTCTCAGCCAGCTGTGCAGTAAACAGAGGGTGGTACCTGGGGGGGCCACTCTTTGGCTCATTGGTGCTACAGTCTCCTAAACCAAATGTTTGTGGATTTTCATCATCTCATTTATTTTGCCTTGTGTCTAAATAGTCTGGAAAAAAATGAAATTAAGGCCACCAGATGAAAGAGCCGGTCGCAGCATCTTCCGGTTGGTGGCTCTTGTGAATTGCCTCCGATAACCTACCAGAATGGGAGGGCCTCACTCTCTTGAGCCCTCTCTGCCAGGAGAAAAGGAGGAAGCAAAACCAAATGCATGAAAACCCCAGTGGTCTGCAAGCACGTGTCCCCATGGCCCTGTGCACGCCAAGCCAGGCTGGGCTCCCAGCATGGAGGACTTCAGCTGCCATGCAGTGGGGAGTGTCTCTCCCTCTCTAGAACCTTTCCCGAGGCAGGACAGCAAAGGCCGACCTAGGACACTGCTGGACAGTGGACCAGTGAGTGCTGGCCATAGCCACTGCTCATTTCCACAAGCTTGAAGCAGTTTGTCATTTTTTTTCCAAAACCTACCCTTAGCGGAAGTATCGTGTTTCTAAGATGGAGCGAGGCAGGAAACGCAGCCACAGCCTGCGAGAGAGCTGCTTCTGGTTCTGAGCATTGCTCCCTGTTTGGCTTAGTCTCTCAGCTGCAGGTGGGTTTGCATTCCTTCCTGAGTGTCCCAGAGTGTCACCTCTCTGAGATGTGACCCATGCCTTGTCTTCTGTCTTCTCAAAAACTCACAATTCCTCCTGTTAGACTGACTGTGCATGCACCATGTGAAAACTACGGCTCTCCCCAGTAGCTTCTCTCCAATGACATCACCTTGCAAACTTCAGAAAATACGCTAAGTTCATAGAAGCTCTCTCTGCAGCTCATAGAATGGAGCTGGCTCTGACACACAGCTCAAGCCTCCAGAGCGCACAGCGGGGAAAGCATCTGCTGTCAAGATTCCCTGGAAACATGCTTTAACCAAGCGTGGTCAAGGTGCAGTCCTTGAGTTGAGGACTATTGCAAGTAGCCGGCTGGTTTACAGAACTAGCCCCACGGTATGGAAACCCCGGCTGCACTCAAGCCATGATCCTCACCTACCTCCAATCCAGAGACAGAGTCCACAAAATAGGTTAGTTAAAAAAGAAAAAGAAAAGATGACAGAGGAGGAAGAGGAGGGGAGGAGGAAGCTAGAAGAGCACAGCTTTGGTTGCAAATGAGAATCTGGGCGTCAGTGATGACACTCCTCAGTCCAGGGCTTCAATCTTAAGTGACACAGACAATCTTACAGCCTCAGACTCTTATACCCCAACCACAGGATAAAAGCCTGCATGTCCCCTTTCCTCCAAGGACCAAAAAGCTACCTTTAGAAAGGTAACCGCAGGTTGGACAGGGTGACCCCAGACACGTGGGCACCTGGGGAGAGGGACGCTGCCACCTCCTGTCATAGGCTCAGAATCTCTGCGTTAACACAAGATCATGCTTCTGCTCCCTAGGACCTTGTGCGGCCTTGGTCTGCGGCTCTCCTTCTCCTCAGGTCCCACAGCAAAGCGGGGTCTTGCTGTCTTCCTCCTGAGTGGCAGCTGGGTCCTGCAGGTGGTGGATGTTACAGCAGGACGGTGCTTGTCTGCTGTGGATTCCCAGAACCAGGGTCTTGGAGTTCCACTTCCTGCAGAGCTGGAGGTGAACAGAAAGTGATCAACACAGAAATGAATGCCACAAGACAGGGGAGAACATCTGTCCAGATGCAACAGACCCAGGGGGCTAAGTTCCATCTATACACTCTTGACCTCTGAGTTCCATCTGCAGTCTTGACCACCACCTTGAACCTGGAGATCTGTGTCCAGCTGCCTAACATTTCTGACTGGACAGATGCTTCTTCTGCCCCTCAAACTGTAAGCACCCCAAATTGAACTCTTGGTCTTCTCCCCTATACTGGCTGCTGTGCACTCTCTTTCCTGTGTCTGTGCCCCCTTCCTTGGGCCACTCTGGTAGAGCCCAAGGAGACCTTGCTGAAGCTCTCTCCCTCCCATCTACCTGGACTGGTCAGCGGTCCTCTGTGCTCAGCTGTGTTCTGACCACACCTCTCACCCAAGCTGCCAGCACTGTGTCAAGGCAGCTTGACTAAACCAATCTGGTATAAAGAGGACTCTAACAATCACCATGTTGGCAGACCCTTGAACAGAGGGTCCAACTTCTTCTGGTTCCAGTTCTATCTGCTCACAGGAGCTAACAGAGCTTGATCCTGTGTCGGAAATGAAATCTGTGCCCTGCAGGAAAGGGCTTGTCTCTACTAAAATCAGACCTGGATGGGGAGAGGAAACGAGCCATCGATGCTCTTGTTTCATTGAGGACTGGTGGCAGGATGTGAAGTCGGAATGAGCATTTGTGTTAGAGATGGGCTTCACCCTATGGCATTTAACCAGGAGGTCTGGGGGGGGGGGCTGGCGGAAACCCACCCCCGGTTGGACTTGGGGCTGGTTTTCTGTTTGACGCTATCAGCTTCTCTTTCTGCAGAAATGAAGATGCTGTGGGAAGAGTCCCTGGTCCATTTGTGCCAAGCGCTTGTGAGTCATTCAGCTTCCTGGAGCCTTAGCCTCCCCGTCCCTAGGCAGAGCTGGTACTGCTGCCCACTTCACTTGAGTTGTCTGTTTGTCATGATTTTGTTTTGTTTTGGAGAATAAAAAGGATCACATAGCAGAGCAGTCAGCAGTCAGTTGCTGACGGGCTCCAGCCAGCCTGCGGCCTGGGGGGAGCATGATTTTATTGGAGCCACTGGGCCTGGGGGTTACCTCTTGTCTCAATCTGCTCTTACCCTGCAGCACCAGGGTTGGTAGTTACTTCCCATCTGCCTGGGCATCTGGCCAGCAAAGCTTCAAAGATTCCCTCTCTGGCCTTTTATGGAGAACCCCTGCCAACCCCTGATGTCTGGCCTAGGGCGCGCCCCACGCAGTGCTCAGCAGGCGTGAAGGTGAGTAGTATCTGCGCGTGATTCCACCTGAAGTCTGCACCCACCCTGGTGAGCAACTGAATGGGCTCCTGAGCAGCCCCCTCTCCGGGGCCACCCTCTGCAAATTTTGGGGTAAAAAGCATTCTGAAAGGCTAGTCTCTATTACAGCATTGGTATTTCAATAAGAACAATTTGTGATATCACCCTTCTCAGAGAAACAAAATAAAAACAGGGCAGTCATGAGGAAATGCTATCTAAACCCAAAGAGGAACTCCTGCTTATTCTTCAATACCAGCTCAGACGCCACCTCCTCTGAGAAGCCTTCCCTGCTCCCACCAGGCAGAGCCAGCTACTCCAGCTCCTTCCTTTCCTGACACTTGGCCCTTTGGCCTCAGCAGTTCAAGTGACCTCTAATCTGTGCTTCGGCTCATTGTCTAAGCATCTGCCTCTTCACAAGAGTTTTGAGCTCGTTGAAAAAAAATCCTGCTTCTGAATAGGACCTTGGGATGAAGCTGACCCTTTGCTCACATGTTAAACAGGGAGCCACTGGGATGTGGGGGAAGAGGAACCTTAAGATTCATCTGGGACAAGAAGCAAAACAAAGGAGTAGTGTCCAGGCAACACTGTGTCCAGAAGCTGCAGTCAGGGGCTGGGAGGGCATCGGGCTGCCTGGTGCCAGCTGTGGGGTCCTGAGACAGCAATCGCAGGGCTGCAACAGGCTTGAGAGCGCGATATAAGACTAATTCTTAATGACCACATAAGAACTTGCAATGAGAAGGCTTTTTCAGTGTTAAATAAAACAACTTAAGTACAAGTAAAGCATCCTGTGGCTCTAAGTTCATGATTGTATCCTTCAGAATAGTCTTTTGAGACCTGTACTCTTCTTCCACTGAGTCAACCCTACTCAATCAAGCATTTCTACACATCTTGTATCAGTCAGGATGGACACTATTACCTTGTAGTAACAAATATCCCCCAACATCTTTTGACTTACAATAGAAGTTTATTTTCCTTGATATTAAATATCTTCTGTTGATTCTGAGTCATGCAGGACCCCAGGATAATAAAATACTGAGACATGGTGCTGCTCAGGAAGTTCAAGCCCAGGAAGGGTTTGCCATTAGCAGCTGATGGAAGTGGTATGAGCTGCTCTGCTGTTAAGGTGCCAAGCAGGGCGATCAGTTCATGATATAAGGTAATGGGGAACAGGAAGTGTCTAGCCACCGCACCCATGCCCCCCACAGTTATCCCCAAAACTCATTCAAACACAGCTCAAGGGCCGCACAAGAGAGCAAGCCCAAAATGTAGCCTGCCGTCCCTCATCCGGTCTCCACAGACCTGCCTTTGAGACCTTTCTCCTGACCGCAGGGCTGTGATCTGGACGTTTACACCCCACCCCTCATAGTGCTGGCGTAACAGCACCCTGGAGAGCTCCCTGCTCCCTTCCCACAGGAGGAAATAAGCTTTCAACCCATGCTGAACCTGCTGGCACCTTGACCTTGGACCTTGAACTTGGGCTTCCAGCCCCCAGAATGGTGAGCAATAAATCCCTGTTGCTCTTGGGCCACTCAGTCTGTGGTGTGCTGGTATAGCAGCCCAAATGCACTAAGACACTCCCCACCACTAAAAATCAAAAAAGGAAAAGCAAAACCTTGCTTAGCATCAAGGATGGTCACGCCAGCCCAGAGCTGGCACCCGGAGACAGTGCTCATTGGGGGACCTAAAAGTCAGTCTCTAAAAGGTCGGCATTGATAGAACTGTTCTGCAGGATAAGACAGAGAAGGAAGGGAAACGTCACCATTCAGTGGTCTGCTGCACCATTCCTGCTCAGTGCTCCTCAAGGTTTTCCCTAACAGTAGAGCAGACCCAGAGCTGTTCAAGGGACCTGGGGCCTGAGCAGGGGTGAGCAGCTGCAGGTCAGGTGGTCAGAAGTGCCCCGGGGAACAGGAGCAGGCTGATCTGGAAAAAACAGGAAGCGGGTTGCCATCCCTCCTTCCAATGTCTCTAGTTGCAAGGGTCCCAAATGAACCCGACAAGGCTTTGATTACACAAAAATCAAAAAGTTCTTCTAAAGCAATTGTGAGAATAACAAAACCAAAGACAGGCAAGTGTGGGGAGTGTTAGCAATCTTAATAAAGCAGAACAAAAGAGGCCAAAATCCAAGGACGTTGAATCTCATCAGAAATTAAATAAATATAAATAATGAAAGATTTGCTCTGCTTAGATTTCATCTGGGTAATTACGCCTGTCCCAGTATCTTAATTTTACTAACACTTTTTTTTCTCATAGATTTTAAATCTCATCAGAAATTATATGAAAGCAAATAATGAAAGATTCTCTCTGCATAGATTTCACCCAGGTAATTATGCCTGCCTCTTAATTTTACTACCAATGTTGTTGTTTTTTTTTTTTGGTCTTTTTTTTTTGCATTGTTTAAATATTTAATTTCAGTGTGTCTCACATCAGTCAATAATGCAATCCTATACCATGCTCAATTGAATAGATTATTTTCTGGATTAATGAATGTATACAAAAAGAAATTGTCAAAGGAGTGGTATCAGATTTCCAAACATGACAGCACCCAAAGGGAGATCTGTTCTTACTTCTTTTAAATTTTCTTTTGTTATTAGAGCACTGAAGTTATACATAGTAGTTGGGTTCATTTTGACCAAGTCATACATGCATGGAATTTGATTTACTCCATTTCAGTCCCTCCAAGAAAATCTGGTTTTGATCTCAATTATATCTGGCATTGGGGTTAGACGGGGAAATGTGTGGTCTCTTTAAGAAATCTACAGATGGGTTTTACTTTCTTCTCCACCATAAAACAGCCCAAGTCCCTCTTTCTGTGGAGGACCACTGAGCTTTTCATTTCGTTTCTATTCCAGTTTCTAGGTCAAGGCAGGCTGTGGTTTCTGGCCACAGGAGAAGATGCAGTTCATTTTCTCAAGGCACAGGTTCCCAGGGACACCAGTGTGAATCAGGCCAGAGCAGCCCCCACATCGCCCTGTCTGACAGCACAGGATCCCAGGACAGATCCAGGAGGTGGCTGCAGTGCCAGGTTGCGGGTCAGAACCCATCACAGTCCGTCAGTCCCAGCCTTGGTGTCTGCAGGTCTCCTGTCTGCAGCAGGACGTTCCTGCACTGTGTCCATTTCTGCACACTGAGAGTTCACCGGGATATTTAAATCAACAGGGTTTTTTTTCTGTCTTTAACAGAACTCCGGTCTTTCCTTACAGAACTCTTTTTATTTTTATAAGCAGGAAGCTGCTTTGAGAGCAGTCTTAGTTTTGCTTTAAGAGATGAGCAGGAAGCGCAGAGTTCCCTCCCACACACAGAACGCGCGACACACTTCCAAAGCACACACTGGCACTGTTCTGTACTAGAACTCGATTCCAGCCAAGGCTGGCAGAGGGCGGAGATGTGGACTTCTGTGAGTGCTGGGCTGGGCCAGACCCGCTGTGGGGTTGGCGGGGGACACCCTCATCCTGTCAGCCTGCACACAGCTCACTCTGAGGGGAGCTGAAGGCACCCGAGACAAGCAGGGCATGACTTCCTCACATTGTAGAGTGCGTGTCTCCAGAACAGTGACCAGGCATTCAACATGACCCAAAAGGAAACAGAACGTGCTTCCTACAGTCACGAGTCCTGTAAGAGAGACCGAGCAGGAGAAGAAAGGAGGACACACAGGCTCTGCATTTATGTAACTTGAGTTCTGTAATGTCCCCCTCCTGAGCTTTTTATCCCTTCCAAAGAGAACAGAGACTCCCTTCATTGAAAGACATTGCAACTGGATCAGTCACATATTTCAGCAAAATGTACTTCTTGTACCAAGACCAGAAATATCACCACTTGCACCAGCCGGTATCTGGGGACTAGAGCCAGGAATCTCCCCAAGCTCCTTCCTCTGCCACACTGCCAGGGCCCTGGTGGCCCAGCTAACTCACATCCCCCCAGTGTCCACGGCCCCCAGAGCCCCTCCCCACCCTTCATCCCAGTCCTTCATCAGGGGCCGAGGGCTGGCCACTGCGGGTGGTTAGGGAGGCAGGTGATCCAAGTCACTCCATGCAGACAGTGACAACCAGGACCCGTGCTGGGCCTGTCTGGGGAGAACAGCCTCTCTACATCAGCAGATGGATGCTGGGAGCTGCTGGCCACCATATTCCTCCAGGATGGAAGAGCAACTGGGAGGAATCCAACCATGGATGATGGGACAGGCTATGATGGATGTCTGGAGCCCACACCCCACACCTCTGGTGCCCGTCCACCCTGAACTCCACCTGTGTGAGAACCACAGCTCCTTCTCTGCTTGGGCTTCGTTAGTATAATGCCCAACACCATAGATGGGACAGTGTCCACCCGAGAGGCCCCCAGCCCCCAAGGGACATCTCCCTGTGACACAGCTCCCCATTACAGAGCCAGCAGAGAACCAACCAAAGTCCAATCTCTGCCAGAGGCCAGGTTTGAAGAGCGTGGTGGATATTGTTGGCTGCCCACCAAGGGCCGCTCATAAACCTCCTGTGGTAGAAGCAGAACTGGCCTCCAACACAGACGCCATTCATGCCAGATACCTACCTCCCAGAGAAGATGTCAGTCCATTGCTCTCCTCCAGGATCTGAGTGAAAGACTGCCCGAGAATTGTGTGAGAGCATCTCATCCATGGTTAAAATGGGAGACCTGAGGACAACGTTCCCTCTTGTTGATGGGCTGGGTGAATTTGTGATGTCTGGAGGCCTGCAGCCATGTGGAGTTCGTGAGGCAGCCAGCCTAAGGAATGCAGGTGACTAGAAAGACAAAGAGCCTGGGTGATGGTTTGATGTTTCCCCTCCAAAATCAGGAGTTACCAATGTGACAATATCAAGAGATGAAGCCTTCGAGAGGTGATAGGCCACCGGGGCACCTCCCTCATGTGTGGGATCAAGGATCCTCAGTGTACAACAAGCTTGCCACTCTGTCTTTGCCACATAGGGACCCAGCATCCCTCCCCTCCAGGGGATACAGCAGAGCCTGCATGAGCCTTGATCTCTCTCAGACGTCCCCTCCTCCAGAGCTGCGAGAAAAGAACCCTCTCCTTTTTGAAACTATCTCATCCTGGGAGCATTGATTGTGCAGCAGGAAAGGTTTCCAGAGGCGGGGCAGGGAGACCAGGCTGCAGGCTCACAGCCTCGACTGCAGCGCATGCTGACCAGACAGGGACCCGCACAGAGCCACCAGGCCCCTGGCCACTTCTGCCATCTGAAATCAAACTTCAAAGGAGGCAGCAGATGCCCTGGCCGCAGCCTGCTGTGGTCTCGAGGGTCCACGTCTCCCCCCGCCCTGCCTTCATTCATCCGCAGCAGATGTCCGTGGGCATCTACTTGGCTTCCCCACTGTGAACTGAAAAGGCGGCACTGTCCAGAGAAGAAGTGAAGATGGCAGAATGTATAAGTGCACAGCGGCCAGCATCAGGCCCCAAGTGTGTGCACCACTGTGAGCTGAAGGTGGTTTTTCCTCGAGGGCCATGGCTTGGCCCAAAGACTGAGATTACCAAATGGGTTCTCGGCTCAAGGTGAGGCAGGTAGGCTGTGGACAGCTTTGGCACCCATTGCAATGACCTGCTGGGTGCTTTGATGACAGGCTGCTGTCCTTGCAAGATTTTGAGTTCAGCCCCCAAGCCCCGAGAATGACCTTCCAGGCAGAAAGGAGAGGATGGGGCCCTGGAATTCAAGCTCCCCTAGCTTCCCAAGTCCTAAGACAGTTTACAACTCAGAGGGGAGCAGGTGCCCATTGTCACACCTGCAGAGTGACCACTCCTAAGCACAAAATACCAACACCCTACAGCAGCCCTACCTAGCTTCGCACACCAAGAATCCCACACTTGTGTCTTAAATCACTCCGATTTTTCCCATTTCAAGGCTGAACTCTGTGCTGCAAAACATAATAATAACATACTATTTTTAAGTACTTTAATACAAACTTCCTCTGCGGCAAATGTGAACTGGGGTGACTTTGGCCACCTTGAAGGTAACTAGGTCATCAGTGCATGAGGCCCTGTGGAGCGACACCCCTGCAGTGGAGCCACTCAGAGGCTGTTTGGTGACCTCTGCTGATGAGCCCAAGGAGCAGACATCACCGAGAACACTGAGAAGCGTCATTTCACGAAATCTCCAGAAATCACTGTCCTGCTTTCAGGTCTGGTGGGTGTCCCTGTGGCCTCCAGGGTTGAGGCCCAGGCAGGCGAGAGAGGCAGGGTCTGAACACCGCGGCTCAGTGGTCTTCTGTGTTGACTGCCGTCATCGGGCACCTGTGACTGTCTTCTCCATGAAATCCTAGCTCTGCTCCTGAGCTCACAGGTCAGGCCTGCTCTTCTGGAGCCCAGAGGAAGCCTGGTCCATGCTCACTGCCATGCCTGGCTAAGGCCCTTGTCCTTCACTGCAAGGTCCCCTCTTTCTGCCTCCACCACACTGTCACCTCTGAGGCCCTGTGCCTGTGACTCAGCTCCCACGGTCCTCCTGCTCCTCCTGCCCCTGGGTCACCTGGGAACCTGGGCTCTCAGTGATGTGTCTGCCCTGACGCTTTCCCTGTTTGGATCCAGGACATTCTTGAGCTGCCATAAAGGAAGAACCAAAAAGACCCTCTTGCTGCCTTGGCAGCTTCAAGTTTCCAGAAACATCTATTTGAAAGTCTGGGGGGGACAACAAGTGAGGAAAATGGCAGCCACCAGTCACCAGCCCCAGACCCTCCCCCTGAGGCTCAGCTCCCTTCCCCGAGGACAGGTTGCAAACTGAGCCAGCCCTGAGGGGAAGCAAGTATTAAAAGCTGGCCATGCAGAAGCCGATGAAGCTCACAACATCTCACCTTAATTCTTGTGCTATATCTGCTGCCACTACAGAGATTCCCAAGTAAATGCTTATTTTCCCAGGTCCTAGCTGGACTCCCTGGGACAGCTTTGCTTTCCTGGTGAAGGAGACATATATCACAAGAGTTCCCCCTTGTCCCTCAGTTCCCTGATGGAACAAGGTTGTAAAGGCTGGAATGACAGCAGCCATTCTATGACCCTGAACCAAAGCCATGCCTCCTGTTTTTGTTTTTGTTTTTAAATCAGGAACTGGGGCCTGCAGCTGCCTACCTCCAGATCCTGCTAAGTGTGAAGAAGCAGCACCATCTGTGTGGGCTCCTGGGGTTTCTGTCATATGTACTCATAGCCTGTCTACCGAGTGAGCAGCATGTGTTGGGTTAAGATATCACAGTGCTCTGGGCCTCGTCTCTCCAGCCGTGAAATTAAAAATAGGATCTGGGATCTGTCTCGCCCCACAGCACTAAGATGGATTCTAAGGCAATTCAGTCTCGAATCTGGCACCTCGAGGAGGGAGGAGGGAGAGCAGGCGAGAACGCAGAGCCGCCGTTGCTTTAGTTTGTGAGCTGGTCTCACAAGAAGTGAGTCTGTCCTTTCCTCTCACCTACCAGTGTTCTTATGAATAGCTCAGCTGCTGCAAGGAAGCCCTCGAAAAGATGTGACATGCGCGTGATGCTGCCTTCTTACAAGGCCCAGGCAGCCAGCTGCTCCTTCAAGCCTGACATTAATTATGTCACTCATTGACGTCTACATCCTGATCTGCCGATTCCCTCATGTCAATTCAATTTCTTTAGAATTAAAAAAATGAGCAAAGAACAATGTTTCTCTATTCTATGAGAATATATAATTAACTCCCAAAATAGCTGTCCTTTATCCCTTGACACAACTTTTTTAAAGTCTCCGGGGAACTCAGTGGTACTCCACCTCCGCTCAGCCTTCCCAGCGTGGCTAATGAGCACGGCGTGGGCCCTGTGCCCTGGGAAGCTCGGTCCCCTCCAGCCTGAGAGTGACAGCTGTATTTTCAACAGACCTCCACCACTGTGATTGCAGAGCAGACTTGGGTTCTGAGACTTAGTTGCTTGCAGAAGTAAAAACCGAGCTGGATTTACCCTATGCACGTACCCGCAGGAGCTGCGAGGCTTCATAGCTCTGTCAGATACAGCAGTGCATTCTGGGCTGATTCAACAAACCTCTTGTCACAGTAGCCATTGACTGTGAAATTGACACACAGATGGCACATGAGCACAACTTTGCTTCTGCCCCACAGTCTGCAGTTCTTACAGTCAGAAAATCCTATTAGGGGCTTTATTAAGCTGCCCAGTGATGGAGACAGGGAGAGCGGATCTTATGGATTGAGCTGTGCAAGCCGCCCCCCAGGAACAGGGCCGTCCAGCTCCGCCTGGCTTCTTATTCTGCATTATGAAGCACCAAAATTGAGTTATTGAGTTTCTGCTTTAAAAAAAAAAGAAGGAGATGTCTGCCCGACTCATTATCTATCAAGCCACAAATAATCTCCTTTTCTTTCATCCCAACATGTCATTATAACCGGCTAGTGAGCACCAAGAGACAGATGCACGCCAACCAAATAAAACTCAAAAGTACTCCAAGCAGGGGTGAGGCAAGACCAGGAGGAAGGGGGGGGGGCTTTGCAGTAAGAGCTGCCCTGGAAGCCTTGGAAGGAGACCCCAGAAAAGCCGTAGTCAAGTAATTGCTCTCTCTCTCTCTTTCTCTCTCTCTCTCTCTCTCTCTCTCTCTCTCTCTCTCTCTCTCACACACACACACACACACACACACAAAGAGTTTTAAGTTGAACCATAGCAAAAAAGTTAGAAATTAAAAACCCACAGAACTAGCAAATTGCAGGGAGAAGTCCTGGCGAGGGGCTATGCCTGCAGGACCCACTGTCTCACGCTTCTGCTGGGAGCAGAACCCACCTGCAGGTGGGCTGTGCACTGGACAAATCCTCAAGGGGATGGAAATAAGGGAGAATTTCCTGGTGCCTTAGTAATTTCCTATTTTAAAGAGGAAGACATTCAAGACGGATGGATACCAGGAAGTTGAAGGCTGTTGCTGATTCCTTTCCTGTACGCTAACAACTCCGCCTCTTTCCTAAAAGAAAACCCCCATGAGGAGCCCCAAAGCTGGAGCAGGTCCTTCTGGGTCACACTTCCACCAGGCAGAGGCGCCAACAGGTCAAAGTGCTCCACAACCGAAAGCCAGCCTCCTGAGGTCTCCAGCTGTGACCAACCACATGACAACCATGAGCCACACAGGCAGCACAGACAGGGGACGTCTGGCCTGGAGAACCTTAGAGGGGATGGGGTTCATCAACCCTATTTTATCTGTCTTTAGCACAGGTGGTCTCAGCACGGGGGTTAACGGGAAGCTGAGGAACGTCCATCCTGCCAACATGTACCACGTGCCTACCCAGGCCACACACCGTTCCCAGCCAGAGTGACGCAGGCATAGCTCCTGCCTGCTCGAAGCTGGTGTTCTAGAGAGGGCCCCGGGTGTTAAATAGGTAAGAAAACAGGATTATTTCAGAGGGTCATGGTTGGTGGTCCCAGGAGCCTGAAGAAGGTCCACACGGCTGGAAGGCGGGAGTTCAGGGCAGACTCCAGGGTTGGCGGTGTCCTAGATTGGGCATGAGTGGCAAGGGCGGGGTTTGGATTTTCTTCACCTTCTGCCATTCAAAACCCAGTCTTTCTCAAAATTGCCAAAAAGAAAAAAAAAAAAAAAAGATACCTTTCATCTTTGCTCCCAACCCAAATTTCCAGTTTAATACCATTATTGAATCAGGTCCTCTGCCTGGGTCTCAGTGGTGGCTCCGCTGGGTCAGGCGGGAGCTCCCCTCTCCTCCTATTTTGTTGAGGAAACTGTTTTTCAAAAAGGCTGCAGGAACTCACCTCTTCCCACCCATAGGATGTCCAAATTCCCTTCTCTCCACATCCTCACCAACTCTCCTCTCCTAATTAGCCTGATTGGGTCCTTGCACAACCTCCACATGTCTACAATGTTACACTTATACCATGAACACAGCACAGCTATTATTGGTGAACCAGCACTGTTTAGGCTAGAACTTCTAGATACTAAGCAATTCAAAATGGCTCCGCAAAGTCTCCTTTTCTTCCAGAGAAGTGGATCCTGACATTGACCTGACATCCCACGCCCAAAGGCAGGCGGAATCGCCTTCAGGCTAAACCCAGAGGAGCACAAGTATTAGATAAAAGTTTTGATTTTCATGTAAAGGGAGAGTTGCAATATAGTTAATAAAAATGGAACGCAAGTACATTCCCACAGTGACAACAAAATCTTTGCTAAGGACCCTGGAGGTTGGCAGATTTTTAATACAGTATTTCAAATTTAATTCAATTCAACAAATATTTAATGAGCTCTAACAAGCTGCCAGTCCTGTGCTGAGATGCAGGCACAGCCAGTCAGCCACTGTCTACAACAGGCTCATTATCAAAGTGACAGGCCCCCATTCAGATAAGGCTCTGAATAAAATGCAAAGAGGACAGAGAGGGGGCAGATAATTATCTGAAGGAGCTTTGCAGATTTAGGCTCAGAAAATATGCAGTCTCACCTAATTAAAATACCTAATTTCACAATTACGGGTTATAAATTTTAACGGAAAGTAGTACATTTCTTTCTCTCATTAAGTAATCCACCCAAAACATGACAGAACTCTATTTTTAGTAGAATTAATCAGGCTAAAGGATATACACCAAGAAATCCAGGGAAACTGTCACCAAATGATAGCTGTCCAGTTAGGACAAGAAGATCACAAAACGCACTTCAAAGGTTTTCTCAGAACAGTGCTCTTGAATGTCAGGAAGGTGGCAACCCAAGGGTAAGCAACCATAAGCCTTTCATATAGAAGAGGCAAATTAAACCAGTTATCCATCAAGGAGTTGACCACAAAATTGCACATAAATGAAATAGATCCAGTGGGCAGACAAGCACAATAAAAAAATAAAATAAAATTCTCTAAAGTGATGAAAAAAGGAAGGTGGACACCGATGGATCCTTGGAAAGCCATGTGGGAAACACAGATTCTTACTGGCTGGCAGGAAGTAGCCCTGTCCACCTCCAGGACTCTGGAACTCAGAGCCTCACCTCTGCCTTTCCATGGTCAGCTCCCCTTCAGCCTCTCTAAAACCCAGAAAAACTCTGAGCTAGACACAAGGTCCCTCCCAGGTGGGGGTTGCCTGTTCCCACGCACCTCCCCGCCAGACTGCCTGAAAGAACTGGATTGTCTTGACCTCTTCCAGAACATCTGTGCACCAGGGGCTGCTAGGTTTCTGTCCAAAACCCTTCCATGACTCCTTCTAACAGAATCCTGATTTTTCTGGGTCTGGAAACATAGCCAGGTTTTTAAAAAGTCCTTGCCCTTGGATAGATCAGCCAAACGCCACAGCTCAGGCCAAGGGGACACGGCAACAGATGCCTGGTGAGACTGTAAGAAAGCACCTTGGAAAGCTGTGTGCAGCGGGTGGGGCTGGATGATGAGGGGACCCAGACTTCTCCTAACTCCTCCTAGAACTTTTAGATCTCACCTCCGCCACCAGCTCCCCAGGCAGCTCCCCAGTGCCCCCTGAAGCTGCAGGACACGTTGGAGCTGGAGGTCACCCTGGTGGAAGTATTTACACCATGGACATTGGTAAATGCTACAGAGGGCCAGCTGTCAATCATTTGACAGTATTCCCGTTTCTCAACCAAGACCAGGTGACCTGCTCCACCGTCCTATAGAAAATTAGAACTGTGCTCAGCTTAGATTCCCACCTCCTTCCTAGCCTCCTCCTTCCTTTCCCTGCTCCCATCCCTTCTCACCAGAGCGCTTGTTTAAATCCTCCTGCCACAGGCTGCAACCTGACAGGGTTCTCTGTCTGGCGTCTCCCCCAGCCCTGTGCAGCCTGGCTCCTTCTCCTCACAGAGGTTCTCCCTCCTGATTGCTTTTTCTCACCAGCTCCCTCCCCACCCTGCTGATAACCATCATGATTGCTGCGAATCCTCATGTTGCTCGCTGCCTTTTCAGATTAGCTTCTTGATTTATTGACATCTGTGCCTATGTCCCACCATGGTGTGAACACCCTGAGAGCAGGACTTGGTCAGCTGGGGGTCATTGGTAAATCCTCATGAGCTGTAACTGAGTCTTATACAGAGTAAGTTCTAGAACCTCCCCCATGCTGTAGATGAAGGAACCAAGGCTGAGAGAAGCTAGATGACCCATCGCAGGTGACTGCTGGTGCTGGGATTCCAACCAGACAGTTCCAACAAGGGTTACCCAGCCTCCTCACTCACACCCAGGTGGGGGGAGCTTTGCTGATGGCCTTGCCAGCACAGGGTGGCCTGTGGGGACCTGGGGCTCTTTCTATCTTCTATGGGAGGAGTAGAAATATGTCTGCTCCATTAGCAGCTGGTCCCCAGTGCAAGTGAGATACCTGGAGGTCAAGTGAGAGGGTGGCTCGGTGACCTCAGACTCCCACCCCAGCCCTAGCCACCCACAGAACCTTGACATCTTGGTTAGCTTGTATGGAAGGCTTCGTCTGTCATGAGCAAGCTCTGCCATTAACATAGACCAAACACATTTTCGACCTTTCCACAATGTCAAAACTTATTGAATGACAATAGATTCATAGGTCACACCAGTTTCATCTGTGGCAGTTCACTGAGTATGTGTGGGTCACCTGGTAATTATATGAAGGGTAATCACAAGTTCTTTCATTCCAATCTTAATCTCTAATGTCTATCACACTCAAGTCACACATCACACTTTATGTATGTTACAGAAAGGCCAAGAAAGGATTAAGGCAGCCACAGGGGTTCAAAGGCTGAACTGAGAGCAAAGGCAGAGACAGACGTGAAAGCAGAGTCTCTGAGGGTGGTCAGAGAAGATTAGGGACCAGCCTAAAAACTTGTTCAGGGTGCAGAGCTGTCCAAGTGCAGGAACTTATGCTAGGCAAGGTTCCTGACAGATAGCCTTTTGACAGTGTCACCTTGGAGTGTCAGCTTCAGATGTCAGCTTGGCGTGGGACCTGCATGGTCATCATGGACAGGAGAAGCTGCTGTGCTCAAGTCACAGGATGGCGATTCAGAGGTTCGCCACCGTGGTGATTTTCTGGGCAAGGCTCATGATGAGCCACCAGGTGACAGGGTCAAGGTGCTGACCTGTCCATTCTCAGGAGATTCCTCCTTTTGAGGGTCTGAGGTGAGAATGTTGAGTCTGGTGAGGTTGATAAGCTCCCATGCCTGGCATTCCTGGTAGGGTTTGGGATGACCACACAAGCAGGTGCTCCTTGATTCAGTTTGGTAAGTTGGCACATGAGTTATTTACCAGTCTGTGCCTTAGGGTGGTGCCGGTCAGATGGAGGTTGTTTATTTGTACAAACAAGGACTGGAAACATTCCATCTCAGCCCTTAAACCCTAAATGGATTGACGCAGAGCAAACTACTGCTTTATACGATGGCACAGCAAAGGATTAGGCACAGCCTGAAAGCTGCTATTCATGGAGTAACTATCTGCTCTCCATTTTCCTCCTAAAATGCCCATGACTGAATCCTTGGAACCTGTGACTATGTTGCATTGTACTATAAAAGGAATTTTGCAAATGGAATTAAACATGAGAGATTACCCAGCATTCTAGTGGAGGACAAGTATAATTGCAGAAGCCTTAAAGGAAGAGGAAGACTAGAGTGAGACAGGGAGACTGGAGGAGATGACTTGGGAGAGCTGCAGGGTATGAGCAGGACTCTGCTACCATGGCTGCCTTTCAAGAAGCCTGAAGGAGACCAAGCATGAGGCAGGGGCTGAGGGCGTCTTCCAGAGGCCAACAAGGACACACCTACTCAGGCCAGAGCACAAGGCAGGGCCTGAATGGCACAGGAACTGCTTCTCCCCAAATTTCCTCCAGGAAGGCATGCAGCCCTCTGACCCCTTGATTTCAGCCTGGTGAAACTCACCTCAGATAAACTGTAAGATCATAGATCTCTGTTGTTCCAAGTCACCGTTTGTGGTAATTTGTTATGGCAGGAGTAGAAAGGTAATGAAAAATAGGTGGAAAATAATGTTTTGCCCAAATAACAGAGCTTGTCAATCTTTGAGGATGCTAAGGAATTGATAAGCTCAGATCCATAAAGAGGCGCGCAGAAGTAGTGGCAGATGTCCTCATCAATTAGGTGCAACTTGATTGGCAGGCCAGGAATATTAAAACACAGACAGTACGCGGCTCCCGTCTTGTCTCAGTGCCCTGCAGCAGAGCTGCGGCAGACGACTCCGTCTGCTTGGAGATGTACCCAGGCACAGCAGAGTGTAGGACAGACCACTACATTAAAGGAAACCTCTACATACAACCTAATGAAGGGAGCCTTTCATTCCTCCTGAGAGCCCCAGCTGCATGCCTTACTGTCCCCAGAAACCATCCATCCATGATCAAATATGGCAGACCCAAGTCAAGTGATGAATCCTGGTCCAGAATGTGTTTCCAGAATCTGGAAAGGCTGTGGAGACCCAGGCATCTCAGGACCTCACACCTGGATCCCTCCCCTGCTTGAGGCAATGCTCTAGGCAACCACCCTGAGTTCAGTCAGCAAACGTGGTGTGGGAGGAGCCCAGGTGCTCTGCAGGTGGACAGGCTTATCCTATCAGAATTGCTGGCTTGTCCCATCAGAATTGCTGGCTTATCCCATCAGAATAGTCCTTCCTCTGTGCTATAGCAATTGGCACAGGGATGAGCTTCTGACTCCATCAAGCCAAGGACAGGCAGCCCTGGGGTCTTTGCTGAACATTAGTGCTCAGGAGAGCAGCTAGCACAAATGAATATTTAATAAGTGAATATATAATGATGAATAAATGAAATGTTTAATAAATGATGCATGCTGTTACTTAATTGCACACAAATCAGACTTTGCCAATATATGCATTTATTTTGGCGATGGTTTAATTAACGTTCTCAGTTGCTAATTGTAGATAGGTTAGAGCGACTCACTTGTCTTTTGAGTGGAGGGAATGTTTCCTTGATAGAATGTGTGTGCCATTGGAGCAGGGAACACATTTTTATTGGTTCCCACTGTATCTCCAGGGTCGTGTAGAATTCTTGGCTCACCATAGGCACTTAGGAACTATTTATGGAAAGGATGACTGGCACTCTTTTATTCCCAGCCTCAATACTATCACTTTTTCTGGATTTTGTGGCCAGTCTCCCTGGGTGTGTAGTTTGAATTCTGGGTCACTGACTTGGGAATCCTGAATACATCTATAAAAAAACATTCTCCATGTGACTGAATAAGAAAGCAGCTTTGTCAAGTCTCTCTCTGCCAGGGAAGCCCTGGCAAGGTGGGGGAGGATTCAACCCCATGGACTAAATATATATGTGCACTCTCAGCTTAGTTGAGGCACGGCCTCTGTTCATTCACCATTCACCAACCACTCCAAGAGAAGCCTCTTGTCTCAGTGTTCACATAAAACATGCCAAAGTGACCACTGTACCATGAGGACTTGAAATCCATAATTATGACAAGTACCAGCCAGTAAGTACCTAGCACAGAAAATAGGGTAACATCCAAGTCCCTACCACCATGCTTAGGAAGATTGACTGTGTGGAAGCCTGGAGCTCTAACTAATGCCCCTGCAAATTAGTGATCCTTGCTCAATCACGTGTGTGTGTGTTTGTGTGTGTGTGTGTGTGTGTGTCCAGGCTCCTGAGCACTTGAACTTAACTGTCTTGTGATGCCACCTCTGAGCCCAGTACAGTAGCAAGCTTCCCCACAGACCCTGGGTTGCAAAGACCAGGGTCAGATCCGGCCCCCTTGGCTCTGTCCCCCTGGGAAAGCCACACACCTTCCTGAGATGCAGTTTCCTCACATGGAAGGTGAAGGTGATAACTTAGAACTTCTGAAACCCATAAGAGGAATTAAAGATGAAGGAGGAGTGAATAGCCCTCAGGAGCTCTCAAAACTTGGAAACGTGTCCAGCATTGAAAATTCCAGGGCACGGAGCTTCCATTTGACTAATGTCCCAAGAGCAGCGTCAGACCCACCCCAGGTTCAGGTCAATCCCTGCTCACCGTCCTTTCAAATCACCTCCTCCAGGAAGGTTCCTCTGGCCATCCACCTGGGCAGCACTGACCCTTGCCTCTCTGATGTCACATTCTGCCCACGTCACTTCCTGAAGCCCTTGGGAGGCTTTTGTGTGGTGAGAGACCATCCAGCTCAGTGGTTCCATCTCCCATTGCCCTTTGTGACCTCTCAGGTCCTCAGTGCCCCTCGGGGACTGAGGAAGGACTATTGTTAAGAAACCAGGGGTGACATCTCCAGGTTGCAAGCTCAACCCAGCCACAACCCAACATTACCCTGCCCCCTGCCCACACCCCTCCCAACCACTGACAGAGGTTCTCAGGGCATTGCCAAGCACAGATCCCCAGGTGAAACCTGAACCAAATTATACATGGCTGAAAAAGAAATTCAAGTTTCACTGCAACTTTCACTTCTCAAGTTTGGACTGAACTCTTTAATGTAACAACTGAGCAGAAAACTCACAGGAAAAGATACAGAAATGTCCCTCAGACACAGAAAAAGTGGTAAAGCTCACTGCCACTTCTGGGAATATTAAACAACACTGAGGTCATATTTCTCACCTAACTAGCAGGCAAAATGAGAACTATCCCAGCTCATCCCACAGGATAGGGTGTCGGGACCCGTACCTGCACAGGTGGATGGCAAGGACGTGGCCGGACCCACCCCTGCTGGGGGAGAAGTGGGCTATGCTTAGCTGCCCTTCATGCATTTAACTTTTGACTCAATGACCCCACTCCTCAAAATCCACCCTGAAGATACACCTCGAAAATACGTGTTACTCCTCTTAGCATTGCTTACACTTGTAAAACACCAGAAACTATAAAGATGTCTATATAGGGCACAATGGTTGAATGATGAAATATCTGCAAATTAAGGGCCCTGCAACTGCTAACAATACAGAATGCTGTGAACTAAATTGGAGTAATTTCCAGGATATACTGAGAAGTACACAAATAACAGAATACCATACTATCCTCCACCTGAGAAAGAAATGGGTCTGAGAAAAGGCACAGGAATTGGCATTTTGGTGAAAATAATTATAGGAAAGATAAACCAGAATGCAGGAGACGGAAGGGCTGCGGGAGATTTGAAAGAAGTGCACTCCACCTCTTCCGGGTAGCAGGCAAGAGGGGCCACGTCTCCCAGGCAGAGCTCGCTCATGGAACCACAGCAACAGTTCATACATTTAAAAATAAATGCATGAGTTTTAGAAACTGGACCGTAGGGATTTTAAAATGGCATGTGGAATGATCATCCTGCCCGTATCACAGGTAAAAACCAGCCACACAAAGGACAGGAGAAAGAAAGGCACTTGACTGAGTAGCTTATCAACTGGATCTAGGAAGCCCTGTACAGCAATGTTGAAATAACTGACTCTAGGATAGAATAAATAAGTGATTCTACAGTATGACATGATAGCCAGATTCCTCATTTTCAGAAAAAGAAGTTACAACAAAGGGAGGCTAGAACAGATCTGGGACAGAAACAGAGGCATCAATTCAAATCATGTTTGTAAAGGTACACAAACATGGAGAGACTAGACGGACAGATTAGATAGGTGGATGATAGGTAGGTACGTAGGTAGGTAGGTAGATAGATAGATGCTGAATAGAGATTTTATAGATAAAAAGTGAATGAGTGAATGGGTAGATGGGTGGATGGATGGATGGATGGATGGATGGATGGTTGAATGGATGGATGGATGGATGGATGGATGGATAGGTGGATAGATGGACAGTTGGATGGGTGGATGGATGAATGGATAGATGGATGGAAAGTTTAGCTAGATATAGATAGATAAATAAATAGATAGATGATGGGTAGAGAGATGATAGATAAAAAGTGGATGAGTGGATAAGTGGATGGGTGAATGGGTAGATGGGTGGTTGGATGGATGGACAGATGGTTGGATGGATGGATGGATAAGTGGGTGGATGAATGGATAGATGAATGGAAAGTTTAGCTGCTGGGAGCCATTAGCCAAGTAGGTATGACAATTTCCTTGCCAGCGTACCCCATGTTGCTGACATGTTGCAGTGACATTACATGTAGGTGACCTTGCTCAAGGACCAAGGCAGATTAGGGTGTTCCCGGTTTTAAGATAATTGTGTTTAGGGCGTTCCCAGTTTAGGTTCCAGGTTTAAGGTTTAAGATTATTCCTGCTGGGAATAGGGCGTATCCTGCTGCCTGAGTTCCCCTTGAGTTCTCACGGGATTCAGACAGTATATTTTGGAGATAGAAGCCCAGTGGAGGTGAATTTGGGAGAGAAGGGATTTGGGAAGAGAACGTGGATTTCCCCAGAACGTGATTGTAGACGGCTGGTGTGAGTACATAATAGATAGATAGATAGATAGATAGATAGATAGATTTGCACATGTTGGCATGGGTTAGTAGGATAGGTCCATTTCCAGCCCTCTGTACTGAGGGGCTCGGGAGCAATCATCCCCATAAGCAGGCCACATGCTGAGACCTGGGAGGCAGGAGTGTCATTTCCTGCAGTCCCTGCTACTGCGTCAGAATGCTCTCTACTTGAAGTAAGTAGGCTCACTGACAACCAAATTGGAGGGTAAAAATGTCAAAATTTTGTCCTTCAAGGAGACATTCGAGTCCTCTGTAAGCTTCACAAGCAGAGGAGGAAAGGAAGGGAAGTGCAGATCATCAACTGCTTTCCCTCTCGTGTGGCTCCTTGTCCAGAAATACACGCCTCATGGACACTGACTTCACAGAAATTGAAGGCAGTGTCCCGTCTTTGTGACTGTGATGAATCCCTCTGGGAATTCTGGGAGGTTCACACACCTGTCGTATCATACCACTAGTAAAAAGTAAGACACTTTGTCTGAAAGCTTATGTGGAAGGTCACGAATGTCAGATGATGGGCCTCGTCTTGTCCCAGCACCGCTTCCTACAAAATGCAATATAGAATTTAGGAAGGTTTTATGAAGCCCCAGGGATGTGTGGAGAAGGTCCTCGTGCCTGGACAAGCCCTCGCTCCCCTGTTTAATTCCAAATCCAGTCTTCCCTGTGGGCAGCTGACACAACTACTGTCCGGGCCCTGAAAGAGACCTACAGTGGAATGTGCCCTGGTAGTTCTGACATTGCCTTAGCCAACCCATTGCATGAGCCATGTCCCTAGAGGGGAGCAGGGGAAAGGCTCTGAGAGGCCCAACTGCAAAGGGCCTCCAGTCCCTGCCTTCATCATGTGTCATAGAAAGAACTAAGTTCAGAGCTTCCAAGGGAAAGCAAGAGCCTACTGTGTGCACCAAGAGAGGCTCCAGGAGGTCTCCTGAATGGGGAGTTCCAGGGGGCCCTGCTCTGGGACACCCCAGGGAGCTTCTCAGGGAAGGCTCATGGCCTACAGAGTCCAGAATTCACCAGGACACCAGGAATCCTGGCAGGGACACCATGACCCAAGGGCTTGGGTCGATGAAACTGCCACATGTAGATCTTGGCTTGGAGCATGCGCACGTGCCTGCGGAAAATGTCCAACCTACAGTCTGACCTCCCCCTCCATGAACACAGACAGCAAAGCCTGAGCCATCACAGCCATCAGCTTGAACCCCTACCCCTGTCGCTAACCTCTCAGCTACCCACCCATGCAACACAAGAGACCCAGCTTCTCCACATTGTCACCTGCACTTGGAATTGTCTCCATTTCTTGTCTTTGTCTACCTATTCGAACAGGTGTGTAGGTTTTGCATTTCCTATTGGACTCACCTGAATCCCCTCAAGGCCCATCAAGGTGAGCACCTCTCCTCACACACTTGTTCTCCATCTACTTTCTTCAGTGAGGTTTTCTCTTTGCCCAAGTTCTCACTGGATGGCTTTTCCACCATCGGTGATGGCCAGGTGTGTGGCCTGCCAATACTTTATTCCCACATCTCATCTGCTTACACAGAGCAAGCCCTTCTGACTGTGGCCAGAGCCCAGTGCATCTTTGTTTTCTATTCTTTTTATGGATCCTGCTTTCAGCCTCATAGTTGAGAATTATTCACCAAGAACAGTCCTAAGAATTTTGTTTCCTTTTAAAAGTTACATGGTTTTGACATTTTACATTTGGGTCTAGGATCCCAGAGAGGGTAGCCAGTGGTTTGGTGCTTGCTCCCCTGTGCCAGGCCTTGGTTCAACTCCCACCACTGGAAAAAAAAAAAAGTAAATATATGAAATAAAACCTGTGAGTTGAATTTCGTTTACAGTGTGATGTTGAGGTCGAGTTTCACTTTTTGGCCTTTGCATGTCCAATGGTGTTAGCACCATAAGTTGGCAAATACTGCACTCCTGAAAATCAAGACGTGGTCAACTCTGCCGAGGAATCTTCTTATGCACAGTTTTCTGAAGGCAACCGCTGCTCTCCTGCTCGGTCTTCACTTGCCAACCCTCTGTCTGAACAAGTAGGTACAAAGGGTGTGATTCTCAGCTTTGCTGGAGTGTTTGGGAGAAAAACTCTCTGCTAAAACTGTAAAGAGCAACATTTGTAAAGGACCCCGTTTCTAGAGCTGTCTGGAAACTTTGTCTCATGGGAGTGGTGTTCCCTGGATCCTCAGCTTGTTCTAGTGACTCCTGAAGACCAAATATGCCTTTTAAGGTCATTGGGCCCCATGTCTCTGCCAGTGTGTTTCCAGGAGCTTGGTGCTCGAGAAGGAGAGCAGAGGAGGGGGAGAGAGATGCCCACTGCCAGGTGGATTTGGCCTGGCACCATCAACAGACCCCAGCCACAGTCCCTTGAGAGATGCCTGACTGGCAGTGAGTGTGACACTCCTGGCCCTGCAGACCCTCACCCCAAGGCCATGAGGCAGAAAGAAACGGGTAGTCCCACCTCTGTTCCCCCAGGATCCCCGCCCCAGGACCTCAGCAGACACTGTGATGCACAGCCACCCATGGTCCCGTTAGGCTTGCTCCTGGTCTGTCTTGGAGGTGCTGATCCCATGTGGGTGGGAAAGGACCCAGGTACCCACTGTCTAGGATTCAGGGTTCACCTTCCTGCTCCCTTCCCCCCCAGGGTGCCTGCTGTCCTCCTTGGCCTGTTTCTCTCCTGCTCACTGCCAGAAGCAGCATCTCAGCAGACAGCCCACAGCCTCGGCTGAGAGCCCACTCTTATGTAGTTGTAGATAATGAGCCGTGGAATGCACGGGAGACTCGCAGGTTGACTCTAAGTCACTGGTAGAGTTTCCTTTAAGTTACTGCTGTGAGATACAGAAAGTCTGGTGGTGCATTCAGAATACAGCATTTAGCCTTAAATGTAAAATTGCCTGGGAGGTAAGAAAAGCAGCAGGAGGGAGCAGAGTGGAGAGTCGAAAGCAGTTAACACCGAGTGTGCCAGATCCACAGCCCTCGACAAGCAGGAGGTGGGGGAAGGGCCAGCCTGACCCCAGAGCAAACCTAAGATGCGCTCAGTCCAAGAAGGCCTTCCGGCTACAAAGAGCACAGCGAGGTGGGGACAAACAAAGGTGCACTTATTTAAATAGCCCTATAGGAGACAGGTGACCTAGGTGACATTAGACAGTGCACCCATTGTATTCAGCCAATGAGGCACCAGGGGAGGGACCCCTGCACACCATGGGGTAGAGGCTGAAAGTGGCTGCTCTGAGAGCAACTGCTCACCCAGACACCCAGTGTTGCGAGACTGTCAGTCAAAAGCCTTGCTCTCACTCTACCTCGTGTCTCTTAGTGGTTTCTCGGGTTTGGAGAGATGAGCTTGTTTCTCAGGACTTGGGGGCTCCTCCTGGATCTCTGGCTGTGTGCAGCGTGAACCTGGTGGAGAGCAGAGATACGCCCCACCCCACTTTGGGGGATCTGCTCTGCCTGGATGTCCTGTCCCCAACAGAGTCCCTACAAACACGTGGACCATTGTCTCAGGGAGCACAGCAGAAGCAAAAAAGTGACCAGGAACCAGGTGAACTCATTCATGAGCCAAGGTAGAAAATGGGCCTTGGCAGTTGGGAATTTGGGAGGGTGAGTGTGTAGGAAGGAGGCGTGTCCTGGGCAGAAATTGAGTGCAGAGTCCTGGTGGGTAGTTTCTTCTCCCCCAAAAGAAATGACCAGAGACAGATGGAGCAAGAACTCAGGGTGTTCCAGAAGTCCCCAGGTATGGGGCCTGAGCACACAGTGAGCTCAGAGTGTAGGAAATCTCCAGTAAGGGAAGCTCAGTTACAGGAACCTACCAAGGATGGTGTGTAAGAACTCGACTTCTAGGGACAGGGAAGGAAAATAGAAGGATCCCACAGGCGCAAGTCTTTTCTTTAAAAGTTCCTCTTCCTGAGGAACTCGTGGCCTTTCCCGTTCTTTAAATATCTGCGCTGACTCATCTGATCCAAAAGGGGACTCGGGTCTGATGTTGTGGATGGCCTCCTTTACCACAGTAATTACGGCTACCTTTTTTTTTTTTTTAACTTTGACCTTTTTCTGAGCTCATGGTTCTTCTGGTGTATTCACCTTGAGTTCCGAGAACCTAAAGTTATATATTTTACTCTCATTAGTTTTGTTTTTACTAACTGGAGTTTATCTATTTATTTAGTTTTTTCATGCTCTCTTTATTCAGAGACCAATTATTCAAGGCTCAGCTCTCAAAAGCACTGAAAAAGGAAGAGGTCTTCTCCTTTGTCGAGTTCTGAGGAGGAAAACACTGGGATAGTGGGAGTAGATCTACCCCCAGGGAGGCCCAGTGGCTGCCAGAAACTTTGATTTCAGCCTCCCCAGAGCTGACAGGCTGTCCCGAATGTTCCCAGTCCTACAGGCCCTTCTCATGTCTGGCTCATACTGTAAAAACCTATGACAGGCTCTATTTTAATTTCTAAAGGGTCAGTTTACATTGGTAGGTGTGACAATGTCTTTGAAATTACTAACATACGTATTTTTCTAAGTGTCCAGCCAATCGAGAAAACATCCCTTTCTATAAAATGTTTAAAGTGTAATATCCATTGCTTTTTGAATTTTTAATTTGTTTTAATTAGTTATACATGACAGTTGAATGCATTTATGCACTTTGATAGATCATACATAGATGGGGTATGATTTATCATTTTTCTGATGGTGTATGTTGTAGAATCACATTGGTACATAAGGTAATAATGTCTGTCTCATTCTACTGTCCTTCCTAACCCCATATCCCCTCCCCTCCCCTCCCTTCACTCTCCTCTACCTAATCTAAGGTAACTCTATTCTTCCCTAGTGTCTCACCTACCCCATTATAAATTAGCATCTGCGTACCAGAGAAAACATTTGGCTTTTAGTTTTTATGGAATTGGTTAATTTAGTTTAACATGACATTTTTTAACTCCATCCATTTACTGGAAAATGCCATAATTTCATTTTTCTTTAAAGCTGACTAACATTCCATTGAATATATATACCACACTCTCTTTATCCATTCATCTACTGAAGGCCACCTAGGTTGGTTCCATAGTTTAGCTATTGTGAGTTGAGCTGCTTTAAATACTGCAAGTTGGTGCAACCACTCTGGAAAGCAGTACAGAGATTCCTCAGAAAACTTGGAATGGAACCGCCATTTGATCCAGCTATCCCACTCCTTGGTTTATACCAAAAGGACAAAAAATCAGCATATCCATTGTTTTTAAGAATTTGTCTTTGGCAGAAACAACAGACTTAAAGTGTAAATTAAACTTGTATGATAAATTGGTTTTCATGGGTAACCTAAATTAAAAATGACTAAATTAGATTTAACATAAGTGGAATAAATATTTATAAATGTATTTATTAGAGGAGAAGTCTAATCAACTTGCAAAATTAAAATACTAAAACATCAACTACTAAATTTAAATTTAGGTATTATTGTCTTCTTAAATTCCATAAGGTAAAATATACTTGGATCTATTAAGTTGGTAAATGAAAAGTTGGTAAGTCTATTAAGTGTACTTTCATAAGTTGGTAAATGTGCTCTCATAAGTTTGCTTTGCTTCTGGATCTAAACTAAATCAAGGTTACTAAGAATTAAAATTCTAACAAACATAATTCTATATGCAAAGAGTATAAAACATTTCAGCTCAGTTTTGACTAAAGTGTTCTAAAAAGCACGAAGTATTTCCTCTTATTAAAAAAGGAATAATTTTCTAAGTTCAGAAATTTCATGAGGATTTTTTCAGAGTATGAATTTAAGAAAGGGTTTGAAACAAAAAAAAGAGATATAAGGATGTTATCAGTATAAAAATATATTTTATTATGAAAAATTGGAAAGAAAAAGAAATGTTGTTTGGTTGAGAAATAATTTTATATGATAAAGTATATATTTGTGTGTATTAAAGTTGAATATAAAAAAAGGGCACAACTAAGGACATAAACAAGTTGTAGAATGTCTAAGTAGGTTGCAGAAGATTTGCGAAAGGTAAAGCTAAAAGTTTGTGCATGTGATTAAGTTGACTATAATTAGCACAGTCAGCCAAAATTATTTAAGTGATTTTCTAAGGTTGAATTTTAATGTACTGATATGAAACAAAAATCAAAAACATTGATCTGTTATTTTTCATCAAGATAATTTCTTGTGGTTGTTGGGTGTTATTTACTAGGAAAATGAAATCTCAAAGGAATTATGGCTTGTGCTCATTTTAAAGTCTTTTAAATGAATACTGCACAACTAATTAAATAAATAATGGTTATTTTCACTTATTACAGTGTAGTTGACACCATAAATCTATGGAGCTAGATATATATATATATATATGAAATTAAATATGCCTGCCTGAGGCTTGTCTAAATGTTCTGTAAAATTTGTAAAACGAAAGCATATATAGGTTTACAGGCAAGGTGGCCAGTAAGTGCTATTTTTTTCTACTTACCTAAGTGTGTGAGATTTAAGACTGTCCTTTGATTTTTGCTAGTGCCACTAACCTATACAGACCTGTGATTATAGTTATCATGCACTATGGATTCTAAACCTTATTTTAAAAGTTGAACTTAGTTAATATAAGGACCTCTGTGTGATTGTGATACTGTTACTGGCTTCTTTGTGTATGCACGTATTCATATTCTCTATGTATCCACGTATTCATATTCTCTATGTATCCAAGTCTTCTACAATGTAAAGCTTAGAAGAGCAATTTACAAACTAAAATTATCTGTACCAAAAGTCTTCTTCAGATGTATATTAAAATAACAGATTTGTTTGGTGTTTATTTATTATGTCATTTAAGGTTCTGTTACTGGATAAAGTTAACCTGTTATCAGTAAATTATATGTAATATTTTGTGTTGTTTTTTACCCTGGGATGGAAATTTACATGCATTTTTGAAAGATAATGAGGAGAAGCCTGAGTGTTTAAAGGTTGACAATGTGGAACATGGAAACGTTTTTACATTTTTTTCACGAAAATGAGTTAGGAGCTCTCGCAGCTTTGTTCGATTAGTGATGCAGACACAGTGTTGAACTGTGCTGTTTGTCAAGAGCACAGCACCTGAGATAAGGCTCTGCCCCTCACCCTACTCCATGTTAGCATGGCTCCAAGGTAGGCTGGACTTATGCTCACTTAAAGTTATGTTCAAAAGATAGACTTATTATAAGCATTACTGTGACCTCGAAAGAAACAAGAGATATGATACAAAACTAAGTAAAGAAAGCTTGGGTAAATTATAAAAAGTATTTAAGGTTGCAAACAAATTTTAAAAGAAAGTAAAATTTGTAAAGAATCCATATGTGATTGAGTTGATAAATTCATGGATCTTTGTGGAGGCAAAATAGATATCAAAATTATATTAATCCTAATATATATAATGTTTATTGGTTCAAAACTATTATACAAATTTAATATGTTTTTGCTCCTTGTTAACTTATTTTGTATTTTCAAAAATTTACAACTTCTCCTTGCTAGTGTTTTGCCTTCCAGAACAATGTGGGTTTGTTTCAGGTAATATGCCATCAGCTATAAGACAGACAGGACATTAGGGTGACTTCCGGTACTGATGCTGACCCTCATTAAATGGAGGGTGAACTGTAAGATCATAGACACAGAGTTAAACCCTGGTACTCTTACTTCAGGACTGTGAAACCGGTCTTCTGGATGTTTAAATCCAAAACTTAGAGACAGAAGTCAAGGAAGGAAAAAGGCCAAGTAAAACTCAGATTTTAGCCCTTGCCCTCAAGGCTCAGCCAAGATCCAGGGGCCCCTCTAAGGGTCCCACATCTCCAATGGGTCACCCAATGTCCCCATCAGGGGGATTGAGAGGACCCTAGAGAATCAGTGCACCTTCTGCCCAGAGAAGGATCAGGGCGAGAGGAAATGTCCCTGATGTTTCCAAGGGGAGCCACACATGGTCAGCCAGACCCTGACCCGTCCTGGCAGATGGCACAATGGTAGGAACAAGCCAAAGGAGCCAAGAGTCTTCTCAGGAGTTCCTAAGAGCCATTCCTGGCCAGTCTCAGCTGACTCTTAATAACAGACCAATTTGGCCTTAAATACCTGGCAGGAGAATGTAACAGAACACAGCCACCATGGACATATAAAAGTTAACACAGTGGTCCTCATATTGTTAATTGAGATGTATATTTATGTCAGTCCTTCCAAAAATAAGTAAAACTGGGAGTTTAGAAAGAAAGGATTTTTACACAGAAGTACCTGATAAATCTCACATAAAGATCTGTCAGAGTCACAAGTTTGTTTTGTTTTGAGACCTACAAATCTTCCTACCCTCCTCTGAGGGCAGATTGATCTGTTTCTGGTTTTTTGTTTCGTTTGTTTGTTTTTGCTGCTGTGATTATCTAGCTCTGGTATTTATTATGAGCCTCTATATGGGCTCCTTTGAGAAAAACTACAGAATTCCCACCATGGAAACTAAAGGCCAATTTCTGACAGAATATTTGCTCGGGCTATGTTCCACTTTACCACCCATCAAGGTAAAGGGCTCCTTGCTCAGGCTCCTCCTCTGGGGTTTGTAGTCACCACCTCCAGATCGCTTACTTGGTTTTAATCAAGACCTAGAAAGAAGACAAGCATCAACAGAGTTGGGAAGGGTCTTACCAAGGGCTCCTGACCTAGGCAGCTCTACAAACTGCTAAAAACAGGTGAACTCATGACCCTGGGCAGTTTCCACCTTGAAAAGTTAATATGGCAAGGATGGGTGGCCATACCAAAGGGTACGGGAGCAAAAATGCAAAGTAGACCCTGGGTTATCCAAAGAAAAAGAGGGGACTTGTGAGAGAGAGTCTGGTGGTTCATTTTCTGGATACAGCACTTAGCCTTGAATATACAATTGGGATGTAAGGAAAGCAGCAGGAGAGGGCAGAGTGGAAAGCTAAAACCAGTTAACACTGGAGTGTGACAGGTCAATGGCCCTCCACAAGCAGGAGGTGGGGGAAGGGTCAGCCTGACCAGCAGAGACAAACCTAAGATGCTCTCAGCCAGGAGAACAAAGGCAGGTGAGGACAACTAACGGCTTACTTCTTCAAAGAACCCAGTCGGACACAGTAAGACCTAGGTGACATTTGGGGAGACTGTACACCCCAAGGAGGAGCCAGGTAGGGACCCTGGGACTCTGGGGAATAAAACACTGACTGTGACTGCCCTGGGCCTGCCTGCCACCCAGGCACCCCTTCATGCAGGACCCTCAGTATAAAGCCTGGCTTTTGTCTCTTAGTTCATTGTTTGGGTTTGGGTAGGTGAGCGAGTTTCTCACACTCCCAGAGCAGATGAGTAATACCTCCCAGCAGATGATAACCTGTAGGGAAGCCCTGGGTTCACAGACCTCGAGAGTAAGCAAATAGAAGGAGAATGAGTTAATTGGAGAAATTCTTCAAGAAAAGGGGATTTATGGGACCAACTCTTGACAGGACCATAAAGGTCAAGATAGAACTAGAAGCCATGGCCCCACGTGCCTTTTCTATCTCAGAAAGGGGGATCCTTTAGTGGGACAGGCACACTAGGAGAACTCCTGACCAGTACTGACCCCAGGACGGACTCACCTGTAGATGAGGCCCCCTGAATAGGAGGGCCACCATGACAGTTCTGGAGAGGACCAGCTAAGGTCACCAACTTCACCACCTGGCCACCTGAAGGAGAACCTGGTCACCTGATCGGCAGAGTGCAGAAGGTGGTCCCTGCCCCTCCAGCGGGCATCCCCCTCACACGTGTGGGAACAGCACTGGGTCCTTGGGGGTTCTCTGCTTGGTGATCACCTGCTCCTGCTTGAGCCTCACTTTACCTTCACCTTCACTTCACTTTACTTTCTCCCATAATGAAGTTCTCTTGGGGCTATTGGTGTCTGACTTTGAATTTCTTTGGTGGGAACATAAGGAACCGGGATTGAGCTTCAGCCTCCCATACCCCGTGACCCTCACCAGCTTCCACCGTGGGTTCAAGACCACAAAACCATCCAATTAATGTCAAGATTGCCTAAGAAGGCTCAGATTTTTGCAAGTGTAATTAACTAATTTCACGGAGTCCCCATTATTTAATTTTCTCGCACTGCAGTAAGAGCTAACACTCAGGCGTCTGCTTGTGAGCTCTTTTTACATGTATTAATTCACCTAGTCCTCCCCAGTTGTGACTTTATGGGGTCACAATTTTAGTACTTTTTTAAGGCAATGCCATTTAAACATCAAAATGTTACGTGTATGTTAAGTCTTTGCAAAGCATAGAGCTGGACCTCAGGAGAACTGGGGTGTGGGGTTCACATTACAAACCACAGCACTAATCTGCCTTCCCTGTACCTCCTCAAAGACATGGCATCCAGTCCTAAGGTAGCCAGAAATGCCACTTCCTGCTAAGCCTCCACTCTCTGGACACCACAGGTGAAGCCCATGAGCCAGAGGACTGCACTGCTTCACTGAGACCCGCTCCTGTGCCTTGTAGCTGATCCATGACATTTACTTAGTAGAGAGCCCAAAACTGGGGGAGGGAACACAAAAAGGATTCTCTCATAAGGAACTAATTAACCCCAAGTGTGGTAGCCAGAATCAAGGCCCCCAAGATGCTCACATGTCATCCCAGAAATAGTGGCTAGGGCACTGTCCAGACCCAGGGGAAGGGAGGGAGCACCTGGTGTATGCTGGGTCCTTCCAACAAAGCATCTCACTTAATCCAGCATGGTAGCCCCTGGGACGCCATTGTTACTCCCATGAGGAGGCCCAGAAAGGCCTAGTTACCTGCCCAATATCACACAGCTAAGGGTGACAGAGCAGGACTGGAAGCCAAGTCTGTTTGATCTTCTCCAGGGGAGAAGGGGAGGGCCTGCTGCTCCCTCAGACTTTGGTGAGGGACAGTCTCACACACCACAGTCATTTTCAGATTCCACTGTCTAGATACCACCACAAAACCAAGGTGTTAGAGTGAACAGAGAAAGAAAGCAGCAGAGCCGGGGCATCTGGCAGGACTCCTGGCCCCACACCACTTCCTGCTCTTGCAGGAAGCAGACCCAGTCATTAGGAGAAACACCGATCGATACCAGCCGTCTGTGGGCATCCCCGTCCCACCTCAGAGACTGGGCTCAATAGCGTAATTTCCCTTCAGCCTAACATCAACCAGGTCCGTGAGCTGTCGGATCAGTATTGCAGATGATGCCATTCATACGTCATAGGGATGTGATGTGAGACTTGATTGATTAGTCATGTGAATAGGTTATACTTGATCAGTGCCTCTGTGTGTGGGATCTTGTGAGATCTGTTGCGTTTGGTTTTTCTACAATTTAAGAGGTATAATGCTCCCATGTAGTGTCCAAGTAATTTCAAATGTGCAGTCAAACACCAAAACTTTAAATTCAATCATGTCAACTTTCTTCAATTCACATTCACATTTACTGTAGACCACAGCGTGACCTGGAAGTCAAGCATCTGGAGAGACAAGAGATTGGCCTGCAGTCACTGTGGGCCTTGCTCTGGGATCCCATCCTCCCCCATTTGGGTTCTGGGTTTGGGTACTGGGAATTTAGTATACCTGTAAGCTTCTCCTCTCACACACGTTGCTATCATCTGAATGCTTGTGTTCCCCTAACAGCAGTCAGAATCCACTAACCTAAGCCTCCCAAATGGGTGTCCAGTAGCTGGAAGTTTCTAGAAGGTTCTTAGTGAGCTTCGGAGATTCCCTCCTAACTAGAAGCAACAATTATTTGAGCTTCAGTTGTTTACACACTAGGTCAAACAGCTTTCATAAGTTCCTGTTCCTTTTTTTTGGCAAACCCTCCAATTATACAGTAAATACAGATTCCTGTTTGTAATTACTGCAGCTTGGGATAAGGAATTATTATTGGACCAGAATTTTAATTCATGAAAACAAGTTTAAAGTTCAGTATCTGAGGAGAGTAGCATCCAGGGTTACCTCCCGCAGGGCTCCAGGGTGGTCCAGATGTGCAAAAGGGAGGCCAGGAAGTCAGTTGGGTGAATTAACACTTGTGAAGCTGGTGATGATGCCAAGCGCAGCCAAAACTCGTGGAACAAATTTCTAGCCTGAAACTTCACTCCTCATGACCCAAAAGGAAAATACAAGACACAAAAACTATGTTGGACAATTCTCAAGACTGTCAGCTGATGTGATGTGGTCACTGGACCCTGGCTACTCCATAGCCTATTAAAGTTTCACCTCACTATGGCATGACAGCATCCGCTCAAAGGGTCTCCTGATCCAAGCCAGGTGAGGTGACTGACGGGGGCTGCTGGGATGGGACATCTTAAAGAGAGCTGTGTGTGCCCAGGTCCTCTCAACTGTGAGACTTTTGAGAAGAGGTGAATCACCTGCTCCCACACCACACATCCAACCACAAAGTTCAAGCAGATGTACAACAATCTTCATAGACACTCCTGTGCAAAAGGAAGGACATGAGAGCCCTGAAGGAGCCGCCAGCCCATAGCCACTCTAGCTTACAGCCAGGAACACCGTGGAAGTTCCCTGATTGAGACTTGATTAATCCTCCCCGGCCCCAGGTGCCACCCTTGATGGAGAAGATAAGAAGAAAGCAAGCATTTGTGTCTGTGTGGCTCTCTCAGTGTGAGGGACACAACTGCTGTATTGATTGGATGCTGTCTCTATCCTTTTAAATTCAAGATGACAGTGTATCCATAGGTATAATTCCCTCTATCTCTGGATGGACCTCCTGTGAATACCACGGAGGTTCACTCCATTAAGTAAGAGCTGCAAACATGAACATCTCTTACATAAGCTATAATCCCATAATCTTCCTAGAAACCCTGAGATTTGATTAAGAGATGGATGCTCAATCCCTCTGATGGCCCTTTTGTGTGATGCTGAGTCCTCTTCAGTACCACGTTTGTGCTTTCCAAGGTCTTAACCAATGTTCTTACAGTCACACCCTCAGGTCATCGCTAAGCAGTCTTTTCCTGGTAGTGCCCTGCATTTCTCCCATGCTTGGGGACCATTTTAATGCTACCATCCTTTGTCAGCAGGAGACTAAGAATTTTACAAACGATCAGGTCCTGGCTTCTTTTTTAACAGTCCTTTCCTGATTTGTCTCTTGTCCCATATGTTTTCCAATCCACAGCACCTTCAGCACTATGCTCAGGATCGGCCAAGCACAGTAGTCACATCGCTACTCTCCGCATTCCCACGGGTGAGGGCAATACTGAGTTCCTGCAGAGATGCAACAGGACTCCCTCTGCCAGCTTCCCAAGACATGTTTCCCACTTTCTCCTGAACTCTCAGTACCCAGAAGCAGATGCCTCCACCAAAACCACCACAATCCACCAAGGCCACCTTGGCTTTCTCTAATATGCTACTCAGAATGCCCCTGCCTCTGACCCCTGCTCACTTCTAAGCTACTCCCAAATTCCTGTGCTTCTACTATGGCAGCTCCCAACTTTCAAGTACTAAGATATTCATTTTTTTATTGTTTCAAAAAAATTATCTCAAATCACAATGGCTTAGAACAACAGATATGCCTCAAACCATCATTGATGGGACACCTTCACCAGTTGTCTGTGGCCCAAGATCTTATACATGGCTGCTGTCAGTCTGTCATCCAGGGCTGCAGTCACCCAAGACTTGGCTGCAGAAGATAATCTGTGAAGAAGCTCATGCTGGAGGGAAATGGGGTCTCTAGGGGAAGGGCAGTGAGGCCGGCCAGCAGCCATGCACAATTCAAACCTGTCCGGAAATGGAGCTGGAAGTCCCTCTTGGAGGAGGATGTGTTGGTTTGGGCACTGGGAGGAATTCGGGCTGCCTCAAATGTTGTGACAAATAAAAATCAAATAAGAGGACACTTTAGAATGAGAGGAAAACAATAAGGGGAGTAAAGGGAGCTTCCTCCCACATGTCCCAGAGCCCCTGTCAGCAGATCCCTTCCTCCCTCCCTCCAGGGCTGAGGCTGTGCTGGCCTGAGATTTGGGCTATTCCCACAGCACGAGAGGCACAGAGTATAAAATAAGTTTTCCAGTGCCAGGTGGGGGCCAGGAGGAAAGAGATGCACACTCTGACTGGGTAACTTGAAGACAGATAGATAAAGGGACGCTTTAAAAGGCAAGAAGAATATTTAGTATGACCAGAATGGGTGGCATATCAGGGCAGTGTGAGCAGAGAGGTTAGCTGTCTCCTGTACCGCAAGATGGAAGGGCAGGAGAGGTTTCTGGAGCCAGAGAAGGCTGGCCATGTGCACAGGACCATTAGACAGAAGCTGTGGCCTTTGGTGGGGGGGTCTGGAATATCTCCTGAGGGCAGTGCACTGGGGAAATACAAGACCTCCACCCTCTCAACCTCTGTTCTCCTGGACTTGTCTCCAGGACACACCAAACAGGGAGCCAGAGGACAGAGATGCTCATGGTGCAATCCACACATTGGTGTCTCTAGGCACAGGGAGGGCAAGAGGGTGCAGAACAAGTCTTGATGGGGTTAGAGGTTACTCAGCACTCCCTGTGAGTGGGAGACACAGGAGCCCCATGGGGAGACCCGAGGCCACTTCCTGCCCTTCTAGTGGCAGGACTATCATAGGCTGAGCCTGAGCTCAGCACAGTGCCAGGTCCCCCAAGCAGTCCTTCTATCCAGGATTCGGCCCCTCCTGACAGGACCACTCCCTGCCAGAGGGGAGTTGCAGAGATGAGCAGGCTTCATGGCTCCACCCAGGCTTACCTGTCAGATAAATCACACTCTCCCAGGGCAGGAGGGAGGGAGGGAGGGTCGGGACAAGATACCACAGGACCTGACTGTTCTCAGGACAGACGGAAAGATGCTCGTCCCAGCACAGAGGCACATTCTGGGTCCACCATTCTCCACCAAAGGCGCGCAAGGTAAGGTGCTGAAGACGCGTAGGTACAGTCACGGTTCACTTTGAGAACATCTTACTTCCCATCAGCAGAGGGGTAAAGTGCCTAGAGCAGTCAGCCACACAGGCTGCTAGAGGCCATCAGGAATTCAGACCCAGAAGGGGCAGGAAATCCATGCTCCCGACGCAGCTCACTCCAGGACAGGTCAGCAGCGTCATGTGCTCGTGAGCTGCGTCTCTCTCATTTTCCCAACAGAGACTATGAGGGAAATCTGAATAAGCCTAATTGTGCATCATGTTATCCACCACAGAGGGGAAGTCTATTTTTTTTAAATATACATCCAGAGAAAAAGTCACAAAAATTATAATGAAGTGTTAACAGTGCCAGAATCAGGGCACAGGGGAAGGGTATAGTTTCTTTCTTTTTTGACATGATAATAAACAATTTTGCCAATGAGCTTATCTTGATTTTACAACCTAAAATAAATAAATAAACAAACAATTAAATAAATAGTTCTGACGTCCTTAAATTTTATTTGCCATCTGGGAAGCTTAATGAAGCATCCAGCAACAACAGTTTTGCTGAGATTCAGGTCCTCGGGGATGCTGCTGAAATCCCCCCTGAATATACATAAGAAGATGTGAGTAGTCACCTCAAGCAATAGGAAGCACTCAAGTTCAAACCCCTGAATTCCAGGGAGGATTTTGAATAGGCTGTTGTTCTTGATCAACCATGTAAGTTGTGTAGTGATTTCCTGAATTCTCTTTCCTTTATGAGCTGTGACCTCAAACTTGACCATTTTGACAAAATCCCCAGGAATTTAAAAGATACCAAGGAATCCAGCCCACACAACAGCTCTTGAGCAATTAAATTTGTAACCACAAGATAACAACTCCAGCCAGGTGTGACCTTAACTGAGAAGCATTTCATTACCCCAACTGTGATAATTATTCTCTCAATAATGGGCTCAAATTATGCAAACAGACTAACATAAAGTGTAAGACGTGAAAATGGAAAAACAGCCACCTCTATTTCCTTCCTAATGAGTTCTGCTAGAGACCTCTGTGCCGGAGCCAAAGGCAGGGAGGTTTCTTGAGACAGTCGAGCTCTGTGCTCTACAAGTTGTGGATCAAGACCTAGCAGCAGGCTAGGAGACAGTCTGGTATGTTGCCATCAGCCTTTATGAAAACATGAAATAGATTTCCAGTGTCAGCTCTGACATGACTATAACTTGGCAGTCTTCACCTCCATCCTTACACAAGTAAAAGCTGAACAAAGGGAACATCAATAACTTTTCCTCAGTCTATCAGAGAACTGAGGTTTCAGGGAACTCGACCCTGAGGCCAGTGCAGGCAGGTGCATCAGAAGCTGCAGCTGAGATCTGTTTGCCTTGAGCAGAAGACCTTGGTGCAGGGCTGGGAGAAAGACTTCAGTGGTCATCATGGTGGCTGCTGTGAACTAATGAGAGAGTCAGAATCCTTGGGAATACAGGAGGGAAGACATCTTTCCATGGCTTTCACTGTCAACAGTCCCTCCAGAATCGGATGGTGAAAATCAGAGGAAAGCCCCCTGGTGGTTTGGAAGTCAGAGAGAAGGAATAATCATTGTGGAATATTCCCAGAATGTTCTCCACAACAAACTGCTCTTCAGGAAAAAAACTTTTTTTTTCCAAAGTCTATTCCTAGTGGAAAAAGGATATGTCTCCCATGCGAGCCCCCTAAGATCTGGAAGGAGACAAAGATTACTCTTCTCTTCATGTCTACTCAATATTGTACTTGAAGTCCTAGGCAAGGCAATATGACAAGAAAAAAAATGTCAATTTTTTTTCCTAAAGAAAACATGGTTGTATATGCAAACAAACAAACAAACAGTAAGAATCAACAATGCTTTAGTGATTATAATAAAGCTGCAGGAGATAAGGTTCACACACAAAGCAAATTGCTTTTGCATATTCCAGCAATGAAAAATTGGATTTTGAAATTTAAAATACATTATTTACATTAGCACCTCAAAATGAAACATTTAGGAATAAATCTAAATAAATAAATGAGATATGTATGAGGAAAACTATAAAATTCTGATAAAAGAAATGAAAGAAGAACTAAATGAATGAAGCTAGAGTCCATGCTCATGGAAAGGAAAATAATGTTATTGAGATATAAATTCTTCTCAATTTGATTTGTAGATTCAAGGCAATTCCAAACAAAATCCTATAATATTGTTTGTGGATATTGACAAACTGGTTCTAAAATTTATGCCTGACACAATACTGAGAAGAATAGTCAGAGGACTGACACTTCTCCACTTCAAGACTTACCATATGACTATAGTAATCAAGCAGTATGACAAAAGACTAAGCAAATGTCAATGGAACAGAGTTAGAACCAAGCAATAGATCTATATAAATGTAATCAGCTGATTTTTTTTATAAAGGAGAAGAAATTATTTAATGGAGAGAGTCTTTTCAACACATGGTGCTGGATCACCTGGACATATACCTTCAAGAAATGAATGTGGATACTGACCTAAGACCTTGCACAAAACTCAACTTGAAATGATTCCCAACATAAATTTAAAACACAAAACTATAAAAAGTACTTTCAGTAAAAGAAGATAACAGAGAAGATTATCTAAGTAGCCTTGGGCCTGATGAATTTTCAGATATGAAACCAAAAACAGAATCCTTGAAAGAAATGTTAAGTTGAACTTCACTAAAATCCACGAGACAGTGTTCAAATAATGAAAAGATAATCAGAGATTTAGAGAAAATATTTTGAAATCCATATTTTGAAACCCATATCTAGTTAAAGACTTTCATCCAAAATATTCAAAGAACACTTGACATTCATCAAAAAGATCAGAGTACAATTAAAATATGGTCAAAGACCTGAGTAGGAACCTTAATAAAAAGGAAACGTAGGTGGCCAGTAAGCTTATGAAAAGAAGTTCAACACACTGAGGTGGGAAAAAGTTCTAAAAGCTGTGGACTGTCATGGGTTGAGTTGTGTCCTCTAAAAATAATATGTTGAAGTCCTGCCCCTCAGCAGCCCACAGTGTGACCTTACTTGGAGATGTGGTCTTTGTAGCAGTAATCAAGTCATTTCAATGAAATCGTTAGGGTAGGTCATGATCTCATACAACACAGAGACGGGCACACAGAAGGGAGATGATGTGAAGACAGCCCATGATGGTGACATCAGGGTGATCACCTTCAAGAAAAGGACCATGTGAGGCTACCAGCAGCTAGGAGAGGCAGGGACGAGAACCTCCCTGGAGCTGTCAGAGGGAGCATGGTCCTGCTGACACCTTGGTTTCAAACTTCTGGCCTCCAGAACTGTGAGACAACAAATTCCTGGTGTCCTAAGCCTGTGGTGTGTCATTAGAGAAGTTGTGGACAACTCACACAAACACCTGTGGCTGCCCAGAATGCAGAGTGACAGCCACTCTGACTCAGCACTGACAGAAATACAGAAGGCTCTCTCCATTGTGGAAGAAATATCGGTAGGTTCTCACAAATACATTATTAATAGGCAAACATCAATCATGCTCCAAGGTGTTCACCCAACTGATTTGAAGTACTATATTCATGAATTCACCACCTGTGAATACTTGTAGAAGCTTCCTTCATAATTGTCCAAAATCAGGAGAAGCAGATGATACGAGAAAGTACAATAAGTTACTATAATTCATACAACAGAATAGTATTCATGGACAGAAGGAAATGAGATCTCAAACACATAGGTACATCTCAAAACACTCAGGCAAATCACATGGTTGTAAATTTATTGCTATCCAAGTAAGAATTGAAGAATTAAGTAAATGGACAATTCCAGGAGCCAAGTTTCTCACTGTTGGGATGGAAAGTTGCAGATAATGGAGGGGAAAAGGGGAGAATGGTTAATGTAGCAATGGGTTAGAGCTGGGCCCAAGAGTATGTGCTCAGGCTTACCTTAATACAAACACCAGTAGCTGCTTCTAGAAATGTCTGTAGGTATGTATACATGCAGGGTTAGTATGCACATGTGTATTTCCTTCCCTTGCCAGTCTAGAGGCTGAGAAGCAATGACTTCCAGCAACAGTGAGCAAACCTAATGCTCAGAATGTGGTTTCTAATACCATTCTCCAGGAGAGCAAACCAAGTTCCCCTGGAGAAGGCCAGATCCTAGGACTTGGGCAGGATAGATGTAAAATGAACCTGGACTCTCTTGCATTACATGAAAGGAAGTGTTTTGAATAAACAAAAGAAAAATTACCCTAGGAGGTGATGTCAAAGCAATATGTGGAAGACAATGGAAAGTGCTCTTAATGGTCAAAGCTGGAACAATTTAAGCAACAAAATATTATATAAAATATAAAATAAATATCCACTTCCCCCCAAATATAAAATAAATATCCATTTACCTATACCGGCATAATTAGAAATTGAATAAGTAAATAAAGGGAGGAGAAAACGTATCATTTAGAAAAATTCTTAATGGTTTAAGTACGTACTTCACCCTCAAAAATGGGAAGTGGCTGTGGATGGGAACCTCATTTCAAAGAGTAGAGCCTAGAAAGGGAAAGGAAAAGTTACAAGTCACTTTACAGTACAGGAAGTTTAAAAACGCTATCTTAGTCAGATGATTGAGGATGGCATCCATAGTGATAAGACATGATTATATTTTGTACCCTGAGTACAACATGGTAGGAGGGGCACTTTACCCCTGTGGCCTTCCACAGGTAACCTCATCTAACCAAGAATAAGCAGTAATATGAAACCTACTAGAGGTGAGACTGGACACAACCAGTCCTGGACAGTCTACCAAGCACACAACCAGTGCTCCCAAAGCTTTAGATGCTGTCAAGAACAGAGAAGGTCTGAGATACTGTCACAGCTGAGAGAAGGGGTGTGTGGGATCTGTTGACACCAGTTTGAAGTTGTTTTGTAAATGTAAACTACTTCTAAAATAAAAGAATGTACTTTTAAAGTACACACACTTGAATGATTTTCTGGAAAACTGTTGCCCCTATGATCACTCCAGATAATGGTGCTGAATACTGACTCAGGTGATTCTCATCCATCATCCCAGATCCCAGCCACATCCCTGGCTCAGCTGTGATACGGAATTCATTTTCAGAGCTTCTCAGAATCTCAGCATCATTCTTTTCTCTTCCTGGAGAAAGATCAACACGCTGTCTTCACTACTGATTGAAGCTTAATCTCAAACTTCAGCACGACCAAGGTTTCTAGTAGTTGGTGCATAACTAATGGAGTCATCCCTCCAAGGGCAGGAAATGTGGCAGGAGGAATATGAGATGACATCTGAGGACAGAGGGAAAAGTCAATTGGTAGAACCAGAAAGCCACGTGCTTTGTGATGTGCTGTCACGATGAGGTCCATTGTTGGCTTTCTCTACTTGGCCATCCAGGTAAGATGGTTGCTTTCTTGTGTGTATGCGCATGGGCTGAATTCCTGACTCTGATCCTTGAACCAAGCACCTGACAGAGGTAAAGAGAAAGCCTCACTTTCTTTCTCCACACACCTTGCTCCAAGAGTGAGCGATCTCCTGAGGAAGAGACCATGTTATGGCTTGGATGTGAGGTGCCCCCCAAAAGCTCTCGTGTGAGACAACACAAGAAGGTTCAAAGGAGAATTGATTGGGTTGTAAGACTTTTAACCCAATCAGTGATTTAATTCCCTGATAGGGATTCACTGAGGGGTAACTGAAGTAGTGGGGTGTGGCTGGAGGAGGTGGGAATCCAGTCACAGCTTTGAGTACATATTTGTATCTGGAGAGTGGAGATTCTCTGCCTCCTGGTCACCATGATGGGAGCTGCTTTCCTCCACCCCCTCTCCCACCATGATGTTCAGCCTCACCTCAAGCCCTGAGGAATCGAGTCATCCATCTATGAACTGAGACATCTGAAACTGTGAGCCCTCAAATAAACTTCTCCTCCTCTACAGTTGTCCTGGTCAGATCTTTGAGTCATGGCAACAAAATAGCTGACTAAAGCAGACTACATCCTGATCCTAGTCACTGAGGCCAGGATTACTCCACGTGGCCTGATCACCACCCCGTGCCTTGGATTCTGAAGGTGCATCTCCCAGTCCTGGGGCAGAGACAAGGCCCCCATGGAGACCAGCTCCAGGGCCCCTGAGATCCCTCACCCAGGTGTGTCCTCACTTTCCTGCCCCCCAAACTCACAAAGTGAAAGTCAAATGGTCTTCAAAAGGTTTGTCTTTGATTTCCTTCCAAATTCCTTCAGGATATTTGGCATAATTTGGCTTTATTGGTAAAAAGATTTTTTTGAAACAGCCAGTGTCTGCCTTTAAACAAGCACACGTCTCTCCCTGGCTGCTGTATGTATAGCACATCTGAAGTGGAAATTCGGGTACACTGACAAACACGAGGCACTTTCATCGACTTTGAACACAGAAATTGGAGAACATTTGAGAAAAACTTCCAAAACTCGTTCTCTTTGGAAGCTGCTGTCTGCTCCCGAAACCGCGGAGAAGTGACAGAAATATTTTTAATTGAAATTCCTGCGCCGTCTCCTCTGGAAAGACAGACCAGTGGCTTCTCTGCTTCTCAGTGGTGCAGACTGCTTCTCCACAGAATATCCCAGGGCTTGAGGCAGCAGAGTGAAGCAAATGCCAAGGCAGAAAGCACAGCTCTGTCTCCAGCATTCAAAACAGAAAGGAGTCGGGGTTTGTAACAAATCCACTGATGATGGGATCCCGTGTCCCTGGAGACTGCAGCCCTCTATCCAGATCAGTGAGAAGAGATACTCCTAATAATCACATCAGCAGGGGATGCACTGGGGAAATAGTGCCAAATCTCAAGTGTTTTCAAAAATGCATGGATCAGACTCTAGGTCACCAACACCCTCCCTGGTTTTCATCTATTAAAAAAAAAAAAAAGAATTTCATCAGCTCAGAAAGCTCTTGAGACCCTGAATGCACCTTTCCTACATCCCTTTCTGCACTCCCAGAGAGCTGCTCGGTGCCCAGTGTTCAACAGCAACATGGTCTCGCGGTAGCCTGGGGTGAGCTCATGGGTGTTGGGATGATTCACTCTCCAGCTAGGCCTATCTTTGTGAAGACTTGCAAAAGCTGGCATTCAGAGAATTAATAAATGTGGTGATAGTTACAGTCCACACAGATTCTCTTCTTGCTTTAAACATTAGCTCTCCTGGTTCACGACATCCTATTTGCTTACGGATCATGGGCTGTAAGAGTTTAGCTCGAAGGATATTCTTAACGTGGGGAGGTGTGGAATTAGAAAGCCGTGTTGCGTAGGCATGAGAAATGTGAAGCCAAAATGTTAGGTTTGCATTGGAGATTAGCAAGAGAAGAGTGACATTTTCTGTTCATGTTAAAAAGAAGATTTATCAAAACGATGTCCCACTGGCTGATGGATGTGTCTGTGGCAGAAATTGGCCTTTGGTTTCCCTTTGCAGAGAAGGCAGGTGTGCAAGAGAAACCTGTTCCCAGGGTCTCCTCTTAGTTGATGTCAGGAAAAATGGTAACACGAGTGGAGCTTGAGAAGGCATCCACCAGCATCTAGGAGCCAGAGAAAATGCGGAGGCTGCTCCCAAAGGAGCCTCCCTGAATCCCCACTCCCTCCTTCCCTCCCACCCCTGGCCCTGCAGAGCCTCAGCCCATATGGCTCTTTCCAGTCTGCCTGTCACCCAAATGCCATCTTGCACATCTTACATGAGTCATAATTGGAAAACACCCACCAGTTATGTGAAGTAACCCCCTAGGGGCCGCCCTAGAAGTCTAAGCCCTGCTGATAACAGGGCTGAGATCTGTTCTCTCCATCCAGGAAACCCCGCTGGAGTAAATGATGACCTGGGTTCCTTCCAGTCTGACTCCAACCCCGACCCTAATAATCTGATGCAGAATAAACTGAAAACAGCCTTCATTCTGCTCTGTTCTCAGACACCCAGGAGAGATCATCAACAACAGGACTTTAAACGCTAAGCCTTCCCATCTCTGTGTTGGAGGGTATTTCAAGATTTTCACAGTCCAGAGTCATCCTTTCCTTTGGCTACAGATTTGGGGGGGGGCAAGAGAAAGCCACCCAGGTTGGAGTCAACACAGGGTCATCGAAGGATAGGGGGCTACACTGAGCAAATAAAACACAAGACGCCCAGTTCATCCTGAATTTCAGATCAACACTTAATTTTAGTGTACGTGCTGATCTGAAATTCAAATTTAACTTGGTGTTTTACATCTTGTCCGGCAACCTTATTGGAAGTTGAGCTGAGATAGTTTACAAAAGTGCAGAGCTTGCTAAACACTAGTTCCGTTTACACATTCGGTATCCCTTTCAGATAAATCCTGCAGGAGTTTATTTCCGACTCTATAAGACATAACAGAGCATAAAACACGCTTCTATTTCCTTAAGAAAATATTTATGGGAGAAAACAACTACTTTTACATCATGTATGCATGGGAAATGATTTTTAAAATAGTTTTGTAGGGAAAATACGTAACGGTGCTGATCCAACTACAACATGCTGTATATCACATATAAGAAAACAGAGCCAGATTTGAAATAGTGGCCAACTAGTGCTGAGAAATTATGGAATCACATAGCTAATAGAAATACATCAGTGGCAGTGAATGCTGTAACACAGAGAGAAATACCCCAAATGTGCTTGGAGATGGAGTCTGTCTTCTGTAGGAGTCATTATGAGAACAAATGCCAGTAGAGTGGCTCATAGCCTACCAGTGACTAAAAAGCAAGGTGCACTGTGAAATAATTGGCACCCACATCAAGTTCCACCCCCTACTCGGAGGCAGAGTGAAGCGGGCAGCAATAATAACAAAAAACATAAATTTTGAAGCAATTCCCACCCAGGGAATGTAGGCAACTTAGATGTGGATTATATGTAGACAAAACAATATTTCAGTGAATATCAGTAGAAAACACTGAAGGGGAAAAAATGGATTCCAATATCATGAGCACACACGCAGAAGAAATTAAAACTTCACTCACCGTAGAGAACAGCGGAGGGAGAAAGTGGGTGCAATCTTGGAAAACTGAGCTTATTCAAGAACTCACCAGGACTTCCATCAGCATTCAGAACAATCCAACATTGTAGCAGCAATAAATAAGAATAAAATACACATACAGGAAATAACACTGAACATTTTCTGGGGTTTCTCGAGTCTTGTTATTTATGCAGAGCAAACCACCCTCAGATAGGTATTTCTAGCTGTGATGCTATTAGCTCCCACCCGAGAGTAGCAACATAGTTACTGTCCTGAGAGCCACTCCCTGTATCTCTACCAAAACTCCCAAGCAGCTATTGGCTTTTGGCTTGTCATGTAGGTTTCATGGCGCTAAATAATTTTAAAATAAGTTGCTTTTGGAAAAAGCCATCAGACAGTGCTCCAGTTTGAAAAGTAGATGACACCCTTATTTGATCAGAGAGGTTGAGGGAAAAAATACAGTTACAACAGCACCCAGGGTACATTATGTGCTGCTTGATTCAGCTTTCCTGACCAGATCTGTTTTCACAGATCCTTGGGTCTGTAGGAAGTCCTAAATGGCATATACCTCCTTGTTCCAGTGGCTCACCCCAAATTGAAGTTCGTAAAAGGCCTCCCAACCTGCTGCTCTCCAATTCCACTCAGGAAGGCCGTGTTCTCTGGTGTCCATGGTGAACATTTGCAGCAAAACCTGTCAAGCTATTGGCTGCCCAGGGGCCAATCAGATGGTCTCAATGGCATTAAGCTTGAGTGGGGGTGGGCACGTGTATTGTGATGTCACAGGTTCCAGACCTGCAGCCCCTTGTGCCAGGACCAGAGGAGGCACAAGTGGAAGCACAGAGGAGGGAGCCACCATGAGATGACAAGAGACTCAGGGCAGCCGGAAGATGGCAGAGGAGGTACAGGAAGCCACCCTGGACTCTTCCAAAGCCCAAAATCAAAGCAGCAAAAGGGCCCAGAGGGGACTTCTAGAACTCAGTGTTGGGCAGGTCAGAACTTAGAGGGATTTGAAATTGGACCACAGGAGTAGAAAATAAGGACAGAATTCCTTTACCCCAAACCCTGACCAGGGTGGAGTAGGAGGAGGGGGGTTGGGAAGAGAGAGAGAAAGAGGAAGAGAAAAAGCCCTCAGCTCACTTGCTCAACAACAGATAGAAAGAGAAGCAGAGTAAGTTAAAGTGGGAGGAGCAGCAAAGACTGTGAAGGAGGTCAAGCAGCTGAACCCAACGTGCAGGTGGAGAGCCGTGCTGGGCAGGGCAGCCACTTGGTACAGTCCATAGCCAGTCCCCCTAGAGGAAATTAAATGAACGCAGCTTCTCTCTGTCTTCTGATAGCAGCAAATAAAACCAAAGGGAACATCTCTGAAGTGGGTTGTCTCAGGAATCCATCTAGAAGGAACGTGTACAGGGATTTTTGCTAGATGAAGGTTACAGAAACCCCCTCCCCATCACCTCAGGCAAGAGGAGTGGGGTGGAGCAGAGCTGAGCTAATCACTCTCAAAGGCTGCTAACCCCCATCTAGTGCTCCCACAGCATCTGCAAGAGCTCAGATCCCACCCCTGTCAGTGATGAGCCAACCCTGGTGATCTGTGGGAGCCAGGGTGGAGGCTTCTGGGTCAGAGAGCACCCCCACAGAGTCTTCATCCACAGGACCCCCAGTTACAGACAACCAACAAACACTTAACACACCACTACCAAGAAGCCCCAGCAGAGGGGAGTGGGAGCTCAGGGATGTATGGCTGCCAGCTGTGGGAGCTCAGAAGAAGGTGGGCCGACTGCAACCCTGCCATGGGGATGGTACCCCAGGATCGACATCAGCCAGGGTGGAGGCTTCTGCACCACAGCCTGCCCACAGAGGGCCTGCATTCACAACCCAACAGTCGAAGACAATATGAAGAAGCCCCTGAGGAGAGTTGTTAAAAGCCACAAGAGAAAAATTGCATGTCACATATAGAGGTAAGCTAACGAGGCTTTCTTCAGATCTCTCAGCCTGACATTAAAAACCAGGAAGACTTGGAATAATACATACCGACCCTTAAAAGATAGCAAGTGCCAATCAAGATTACTATATCCTGCAAAAAAAATTAGACTTCATAATTGAATATGAAATTCATCCTTCCATGATAAGCAGAAATAAAAAGAATTCATAACCATTAATCCCTTATTACAAAGCCCACTCAGTAAAGTCTTACATGCAGAAGAAATTAAAAATAAATACCAGAGCCAGCATATGGATGAATGTTGCTAGAAGAATAGTCAAAGGACAGTCACTCTCGAACATAGAAATAAAACAGAATGGCAGGAAATAAAAAAATGATCTCTCCATAGTAACACTTTATGAATAGTTTAAACTCTCCCATCACAAGATATAGACTGACACAGTGGATTACAAAAGAAGACCCAATGATATGTTGTTGATAAGACACTCTATAGGCAAATGGAGGCCAACAGTAAGCCGGAGTAGCTACTCTCTCATATCAGACAAAGTAGAAGTCAAGCTAAAATTATTCAGAAGACATCAAGAAGGTCAACTCATAATGGTTGAAGGAGTCATCGAACAAGAAATAATGAGAATGAATGTTCATGCCTCAAACATTGGTGCACCTACAGCCATAAAACAAATCCTACAAAATATAAAGACTCAAATAGGCCTGAGGACAATAATACTGGATAATTTTAACACATCCCTCTCACTAATGGATAGGTCATTCAGAGAAAAACTAAGATTCTCCAGAACAATTAAAAATAATTTTAAAATAGTATCTTTTTAAAACCATTAATCAAAAGAACTAAACAGACAACTTTTGAATACTTCACCAACAACTGAATTCACATTCTTCTCAGTTGCTTGTGGGGCTTTCTCTTAAACAGAGCATACTTTAGGACAAAAAGCAAGTCTTAGCTAATACAAAAAAAAAAAAAAAACAGAGATGATTCCCTGCATCCTATAAGGTCATAGTGGGATTGGATTAGAAATCAATAACAAGTTAAAAAAATAGAAAACATCATAACAACTGAAGATTTTGGGATAATGAATGGATCATAGAAGAAATCAGAGGGAAAATTTAAAAAATTCTAAGAAACAAATGAAAACAGAGATATGACATTAAAATCTATGGGATAGCGTGAAGGAAGTTCTAACAGTAAAGTTTATATCATTCTGTGCCTACATTCAAAAAACAAAGATATCAAATAAGCCATCTGACACTACTACCCTTCAAGGTGTTAGAAAAGGAAGAACAAGTTAGTGCCCAAATCAGTAGACAGTAGAATACAGAAAATATTTTAGAGCCAAAATTAGTGAAATTGAGAATAAAAATATGAAGATTCATGAAACAAAGAGTTGGCTCTTTAAAAAGATAAACAGGATTTATAAGCCCTTATCAAAACTAACCAAAAGAGAGAGAAGACTTAAATTATTAAAAGAAGAGATGAGAAAGGAAATATCGCCAATGACTCTTCTGATATCCGGGAGATCTTTAGGAATGTCTTGAAAATTTACACTCCAATAAACTGGAAAACCTAGAAAATGCTTTTAAATTCCTAGACAAATGTGACCTATCCAAAACAAACTAAAAAAAAAGAAGAAGAAGAAGAAAACCTAAACAGAACAATATCAAGCAATTAGATTGAAATAAAATCTGACCAAAAAAAATTTTTTTTTCAGAACCAGATGGATTCTCAGCCAACTTTTACCAGATTTAGAAAGAAGAAATTATGTCAATCTCCTTAAATTAGTCCATGAAATAGAAAGAGAGGATTTATCACTCTCAAATACATGCTTTGAAGCCCGTGTTACCTGATGCCTAAACCAAACAAAGACAGCAAGGAGAGAAAACTTCAGAACAATATCGCTTATTAACACAATATCCTTAATAAAATACAATATCAGCAACCTGTATTCAGAAGCACATTAAGAGGAGCTGGGGTTGTGGCTCAGTGTCAGAGCATTTGCCTCCCATGTATGAGGCACTGGGTTCGATCCTCAGCACCACCTAAAAATAAATAAAGGTATTTTTTTAAAAAAGCACATTAAGAGGACCTTACCACATAGTCAAGAGGATTGTATTCTAGGGATGCAAGTTGGTTCAATATACACAAATCATCAAATGTAATTCAGCACATAAATAGAATTAAAAACAGGAAGGGAATGAACATCTCAATATAGGCAGAAAAAAGCCTTGAACAAAATCCAGCACCTGTTCAAATTAAAAACCCTGAGAAACTAGGGTTAGAAGGAACTCACCTCAACAGCATGAAGGCTATTGTGACAAATCCAAGATCAACATCATACTGAATGAAGAAAAACTGAAACATTTTCTCTAAAATCACGAATAAGACAAGGATGTCCACTTTTCACCACTCCTATTCCCTATAATTCTCAAAGTTCTATGTAGAGCAAATATCAAGAAAAGGAAATCAAAAAGACACAAACAGGAAAAGAAGAAGTCAAACGATCTGTCGACTGATGACATGATCCTATATGCAGAGGACCCCAAATTTTCACAAGAAGATTTCTAAGGCTGATAAACAATTGCAGCAAAGTAGCAGGATTCAAGATCAACGTAAAACAACATTAAGAAAAAAAAATCAATACCTTTCTTAAACTCTAATAATGATTGTGCCAATAAAGAAATAAGCAAAATTATTTTGCTCACAATAACCTCAAAAAAGATTTTTAAAAAATACTTGGAAGTAAATCTAACTAAGGAGGTGAACAATCTCTACAATGAAAACTACAGAACACTGAATGAAAAATTGAAGACATTAGAAGGTGAAAAACCTCACCTGTTCATGGACAGGCAGACTTAACACTATTAAAATGGCCATATCATCAAAAGTGATACACAGGTTCAATACCATCCCACTAAAATACCAACGACATTCTTCACAGAATGAGAAAAGTTCTAAAATTCATATGAAAGAGTAAGAGACCCGGAATAGCCAACACAATCCTGACCCAGAAGAGTGACACTGGCGGCATCACAATTCCTGACTTCACGTTGTACTACAGACCTACAGTAACCAAAACTGCACAGTATTGGCATCAAAACATACTCAAAGACCAATGGAATAGAGGCACAGAGACAAACCCACATAGTTCCTGACATCGGATACCTGACAAAGGTGCCAAGTACATATGCCAGAGAAAAGATTGTTTTTTACGCAATAGGGCTGGAAAAACTAGATATCCACATGTAGAAGAATAAAACTCAGTCCCTGTCCCTCACCCTGTACAAAAGTCAAATCTAAATGGATCAAAGACTTGGGAATTAGAAACCTGTGAGTGCCAGGAGGAAACAGGGTCAATGCAATACTCCAACATATTGGCACAGGTGCCATCTTCCTCAGCAAGACCCTCAGACTCCAGAAGAAAACCAAGAATCAGTCAATGGGATGACATTCATTAAAAAGCGTCTGTAAAGTAAAGGAAATGAGATGTGAAGAGAGAACCTACAGAATGTTTCCCAGCCACTCCTCGGATAAGGAACTAACATCCAGAATATATAAAGAACTCAAGAGCTCAACACCAGAAAACACAAATAACCAAATCTTTCAATGGGCAAAAGAACTGAACATGTTTATCTAAAGAAGAACAACAAATGGCCAAGAAATATATAAATAAATGTTTAAATATGTAAAAAGAAAATGTTGACCATCCCTAACAATGAGGGAAATGCAAACGATAGCTATATGGAGATTTCATCTCACTCCAGTTAGAATGGCAATCATGAAGAATATAAATAACAAGAAAATGCTGATCAGCATGGGGTGGGGAAAGGTGCACTCATGTTGTTGGTAGGACTTCAAATTAGCCACTGTGGAAAGCAGTAGAGAGAATCCTCAAAAAACTAGGACCCAGCTACCCTGCTCCTCGGTATTTATCCAAAAGAACTAAAGTCAGATACAATTGGGAAACAAGCATAACAAGGATTACAGCAGCACAAGTCACAATAGCCAACTCGTGGACCAAACCAGGTCCCATCAACAGATGAGTGGGTAAGAAAATGTGGTGGATGTGCACAATGGAGTTCTACTCAGCCACAAAGAGGGGTGACACCATGTCATTCGCTAGTAAAAGGCGAGAACTGGAGAAGATCCTGCTACGTGAAATCTGCCAGACTCGGAAAGTCGAATGTTTTCCTCTCCTGAATTAGAGTGAAATTTTAATAAAGGGAGGGGGGAGGATTCCATGAAAATAGAAGAGAGCAGAGGGAGGAGAGGGAGGGGGGGAGCAATAGAGACAAACAGCACAGAGAAATTGACCAAATTACACTGTGTACCTATATGAATACCCCACAAAGAGTTTCATATATCCAAAATGCACCAGTTGGAAAACCAAAAAATAAATAGAAGAAAGACCAATAGAGGGAAAGGAACAGGAGAGGGAGGAGGGGAAAGACAGGGGAAGGTATTTGAAATGAAGCAAATGATACCCCATGCTTATATAATGATGTCAAAATGAACCCACTGCTGTGCCCGACTCTACTGCACAACAAAAACATTTTTTGAAAAAGGAGACCAATGGCCTCCAAGTTAGAGAGACGGTGTCCAGCTGGTTCCTTTTAAGCTCACCTATTTTGTCATTTCTGCTTCTGGATGGATCCCAGGTGATCTGTGAACAGCTTAGTCTCACCTCTCCTTTTCTTAGAACTTCCTTTTTACCTGACCCTGGATCCTTCCTGACATAAGGGAAAATTTCAGGGAAGACCACTCGGTGGTCTAAGCATGTTATGACCTTGGGCAAGTTACTTAACTTCTCTGGGCTTTAGATTCCTCATCTATAAAATGGCAACAATCAGCTCTGTAACGTCAGAGTTGTTCTGCGGAGCAGAGCAGCACACTGATGTTCAAGAGCTGCACATGTCACCTGACAACCAGCCATGCCCAGCAGAACCATTGCTTCTACTCTTAATTAGGGACTTAGTTTTTCTGAACTTTCCCTGTGTGAGGATATGAATTAGAATGGCTTCTGCAGGAATCTGTGTTCCTTCAGGGGACTCTCTGCCCAGGATAAACAGATTCCTAGTGCAAACAGTTTCCTAAAGTTGATCATTGCAGTTAACAGCAAAGACCCTGGGGCCACTCTAGGGTGGTCCTGGCTCCACCTCTTAGTGGTTGTTTGAGGCTGGGCAAGTTAACTCACTTCTTTGCTCCCCATTTTCCTAACTTGTGAAATGGGAGTGGCTCTCTAAAAGGATACATTGAAATAAGTCAATGTAACTCGGCAATTTAAAGGTGCTCTGCGGGGGTCAGCTGGAGTCAGACTAATATCCAGTTTCCAGCCAGCAGCCAAAGTGGCAGTCCTGGAGCACAGATCTGCCCATGAGATACTTCTGCTCGACATCCCTCTGTAGCTCCCATCTCCCTTGAAGTTTCTGCTTCTTGGCACAGACCATGCACTGGTTACCTGGCGCCTGCCATCTCTAGGCTTGTCACCAAGTCACAACACGGATGAACCTAGAGCTAAGCCAAATGAGCCAGACATGGAAGGACAAATGCTGCATGGTGTCACTTACTGGTGGCATCTAAAATAAACTCATGGAAGCAGAGAGTAAATGTTGGTTTTTAGGGGCTGGGTTAGGAACTGAAGGAACTGCTGTTAGTAGGTATAAGGTGTCAGTTATGCAAGACAAGTAGCTCCCAAGGTCCCCTTTGCAGTGCATTGCTTTGTCATGGTGCACTTGGAAATCTGTTGAGGCAAGGGAAAGAAGCCCTCTCTAGGTGGCCCTGGCTGAAGGAAGGTCTTTGTGGGCCCAGCAGGGGGCCAGGGCCTTGGGCTCTTCCTTGATGCTAGAGAGGCTTTTTCAGAGTCAGCCAGAGGGACGGCAGCCCCCCCTGGGCCATGACACCAGCCCCTACTTTCACAGTGACCCCAACAGGACTGCACTCCTTCCACTCCTGGACTTGGAGAATGTGCACCCAACAGGAACCCTGCAGAGCCACCTCCAGACAGAAGAGATGGGGGCCCTTGACCACTGAAGTCCCAGGACCCTGTTTGCCACACGGAACTTGGCACCGAGTTTCCTTGGGAAGGCACTGCTAATTCATATACTGAAACTCAGCAGGGAAAATCGGTACCTGACAGGGTGTATGTAATTAAGTCATCATCAGAAAACAGCTATCCATCATCGGTGTTGGAGCCGTGGCACGCATTTCATCAGGACTGGCTTTTGTGAGGAACCTGATGAGTCAGAGAGAGGCTCCGCTCTACAGCCAGGGCTGCAAAGGGCGGGCTGGCATCTCCAGGTGGCAGCAACAAGCTGCTGCGCTGCCCACAGGGCTAAGTGCCTGGGCAGGACAGAGCTAGCGCCCTGGGCCGGGAGTGTCACAGGACCACACCTGCAGGATCTCAGCTGCCAGCTGGATGCTGCACACTGATTGGCAGCCCCGTCATGTGCCCACCAAGGCACGTTCAGATTCCCTGCCCTGGGAGCAGTCTGGTGATGGAGCAGTTCCAGAATCGGGATGAAATCCAGGGAAGAATAAAACCAGTTACTTCCGTCAGGGTGTTGGGTACATGCACATGTTGCTGAGATCTCAGGAGCGCTTCCCAACCTTTAGAACCTGCATTTCTTAGTACACCTTGCACTACAGCTTGGTGTCCATCATCAGATGAAAAACGCTGGTTTTACCCGCATCCTGCACAAGGCAGCATTGCTTTTGGGGGAAGGGGCACATGCCCGGAATGTCAGATGTTCACATAAGTAATGGTTCTTACACACACACACACACACACACACACATACACACAGTGCTAGCTTGGGGAAAGCCCTCATTTCACCAAACCAGACCCTCCTGAGTTCAGATCCCAATCGCTCAGAACTCGGGCCAGTCAGGAAGTGCTGTTTAAGCATCAGTCTGCCTGCAAGTCCTTCCAGCTCTGCTTCTGAATCACCGAACGTGATATTGGGTTTGTAAGATTCTCCTGAGCCTCCTACACTAGTGGACCCTTGAGGATGTTCACCGCCTCACTTCTGTTCTGTGCCCTTGAACTGTGGGTGTTTTTTTTTTTTGAATACCTGTCATTTATTGGCAGACAGTAATTAGCTCAAAGAGGCAGGCTCTGGAAAGCACGCAAAGCACAACTAGATCCTCCTGGGACACCCTCTCCATCCAGAGTGTGCCCTTTGTGCCCCACTATTATCACCAAGGCAAGTTCCCACCCACTCTTTCCACAATGAGCTAATTCCTGGCTCACTTTGAGGTGTGGCTGACAACTGCCCCCCCCCATCCTTCTCTTTTCCTTTATAGAACTCAGGTTCTCAGCACTGATGATCCCACGAAGAAAGCTGAACGCTAATTATGCAATGGCTGGAAATGAAGGTACCAGAAACTTGGGTTCTCTTAGGTTTGGATCCCTAAGCCAAGTGTGATCATATCAGTCATCAACCAAACTAGCACACCACATGAAGGGGGCTCATCTATAGCATTTCAGGACCGCCCGTGGACATCCCAGTTCTACTGGTTGAATCAGGAGGCACAACCAGCTCCTGACCTTTCCAGCTCCTCTGACTCACCCTCCTTGGAGGTCTCTCCTGGTTTTACTATCTTGGTCCTGCGCACTTCTGGGCACTGTGCCCTTCTGCTGAAATTATAGTCCCCAGAGACAGAGGGTGAAGAGTCCGGGCCCCAGTAGCCAGACAGCATGAGTTCACCTGGCCTGCACCCAGGTCCTCCCATGACCAGTTGTGTGCCTCCTTTAGTGACATCTCTCCACCTGGCCGAAGGGAAGGAACTGGCCACCATTTCTCATTAAATGGCTCCTTTGTTTTTGAAAGCAGCAGGTGGCCATGGAATGAACCGTTCCTATTCCAGTAATATTCTCCTCCTGCTCCTTCCCTAGTAATTTTCTTTGCTAGGAAAGAAGAAAAGCAGGAGGCCCCTCCAAATCAAGCATGCTGTGCCTAACGAGGTTGAGCTCCCTGGATGATGGTCACTTGGGCAGAGATGCACTTCGGGTGGTCCATAAGGCCACAGCACACTGCTGGGACTTCCCTTGCAAACCTCATGAGTGTGTTTCTTTGTCTCTTTCTTAGTGACTTCATCCTCTGTCTCCATCTCAAAGTCCTTTGCATAAAACAGCAGAGAAAGTCAAAGGTGCTGTCTGGGTTATTTATGAATCATTAGCAAAAGGTCACAGTCCCTCTCACACATTTTCATGTTCTGAAATCTCCTTAGCAGTCATTACTCAGTACTCAAATGTCACGTTCGGGCCATTGTCATACAATGTCCAGCAACTGGGCCAGGGCAGAAGTGCCTTTCTCTGAGTGGCCCTCCCTGCTGCTATTTTACCTCCCTCCTGGGGAGCCAGCTGTGAGCCCCAAACCCAGGTATCCATTTCTAGACATTGTCCTGTCTCATTTATCCCCATGGACTTGGAGATGAAGGGACCGGGGCTCTGCATCCAGAATCCATGAGGAAGCCTGAGCCCCTGCTTGTGCCCTCTTGGCCCCTGGCTGCCAGGGCTCTGCATGCTGGCCATCCAACAGACACACTCTTGCTCCTCAGGTCCTTGCCACTACTGGTCTCTTCACAAATGTCCCTCTCCCTGCTGGAATGGGATTGTCCCTCTTTTCCCAGCAAACACTTTTCATTCTGATTACAAGGAACAGAAACCCAAGCAGAACAGGCTCAGACTGAGAGGGCTGCAGGCTCCTAAAACCGTCAGGCAGAGAACCAGGTGGGGCTGAGGCTCACTAGAGCCAGGGCTGGGCTGCACCTGCTTCTTGGAACCTCCCCCAGGCCCCTGTCCATCCTGCAGCCTCCTTCTCAGACATGGCTCCTCCAGCCTCTGCAGGCATGCCCAGGCTCCAGGGACAGGATGAGGTGATGGCCCTGTGTCTCTGACTGGCACATGGGAGTCATGGACTTCTTCAGGTAAAGAGCATTTTCAGATCCAATTTAGAGACATTCGTGTCAGTCAGGGAATCAGGCAGTTGTAATTACCAAAAACCTGCAGGCTGGAGGAATGAATGATGTCAAAATCATGGCTTCATCAGGTGAAATTAGCCAAAAGTGGAGAAATAAATAAAAATGAAGTGTGCGTTTGGTTACTGCTAGACGGAGACTGGCGGTTGAAGAACTTGTTTGCCATTCTTCCACTGGTTTATTAATCACAGACACCCTTGTTTGTGCAATGTTTTGTCATTCATGAAGAGCTTTCTCACAAACCATGAAATTGTCACTCAGCCACCTGAGCAGGTGAGTTGTCCCCATGTTGTTCTGGATCTGGTGACGGGACTCAGTGAGGCTGGTGCAGACAGACCTGTGTGGGGATCTTGTGCCAGACACAATATTGGAGCATAACCTTAGGTCTGTAAGCCCAGGAGTCCTCTGTCTCCTCTGCTGTGACCTGGTGGAGGGCACCAGCAACGGTTTCCACCCTGGGTCTGTCACAGGATGGGATGCTGCAGGTAGATCTTTCTGCATGGAGCTGGGCACAGGGTCCCTGCGTTGTGCAGAACAGCAAGGGGAGAAGCCCACAGGGCAGTGGCTTTGGACAGCACCAAGGCACCACCTCACAGTTCATAGGTCAGAAGTCTGAACTGCGTCTCACCAAGCTACGAGCAAGGCCCTGCAGGACCGTGTCCTGGCTGGAGGCTCCAGAGGCTGCTTCCCTGATATCTGGGTGGTTAATTTCCGTTCCTTCCATGGTGGAACCTGGGTTCCACTTCCTCACGTCAGCTGAGGGTTGTGGTCAGCTGCTGGAAGTGGCAGCACTCCTGGGCCCCTGGTTCCCTTTCTCCATCTTCAAACTCAGCCACGGCAATTCCAATCTTTCTGCTTCAAATCGCTCCTGCCTTCTTGAGGGACATCTGACTCCTCTCCATCCCTCTCCGTTGGTAGAGACCACCTCGATGATCCGGGATAATGCCCACACTTTCAGGTCCATTGATCAGGGACTTTAACTCCCTTTGCCAGGTAATGTCACCTATTCCTAGGGATAATGCCAGGAAGGAAAACTGTGGTTCCAAACTCCCACCTGCCACAGGGACTGGTGTTTCCCATCTGCAAATCTGAGCCTCTGGAGACTGCTTCCTAGAGACATGATTTGTCAGGGTTTGAGTGACTTAAGGGCTACAAGAGCAGACCCTGAAGCCAAGTTTGTCCATCGTGAGTCCTTCCCCAGGGCTTCTGGCTGTGATCTGGTGGAGTGGCTTGCTCTGCATGACTCTCTCTCCAACCAAGAAACGGACATAATTGTCTCCCCCATAAGCCTCTTGTGAGGATGCACAATAAATGTCACCTGAAATTATCATTACATCTATTAGCACTTCCTTCTCTACCAGTTATGGAGAACCCATCTCTAGAACAGTTTGTGATCATCCCACATACAAGCGAGGGATAATGACGTCCTCTTATTGTGGACAGACAGCATTTTATCTACATCACCAGGAAGCATTACCACAGTGGACATTTCTGTGGAGTTGGTATTCCTGCTGTACAGATGAGGAAATCAAGTGAGGAGGGGAGAGTGGCTTGCTGCACCTCCCCAGAGGTCCTAACCAGTGGAGGAGGGGAAGCCTCATCAGGATGGGGGACACTGGGAACCCAGGGCTCACACAGCCACCAGGGCTGCAGCTGCAAGTGGAGATGGGCTTGACAGCTCGAGTGTCGGTGGTAGGGTGGGAGGACTAAGAAACGTTGGAGTGGACCACTGAGAACCACCTCTAAGCCCTGGAATTGGGCAGGTTAATAACAGACCAAGGACTGGCCCCTACCCCAGCCTAACAATCTGTTGTGGAATTGCTGGAAATGTTTTTGTAAAGTTCTCCAGTGAGATTCTAATGCACTGTAAGCATTGAGGACCACTGGACTAAACTAGGAATTCCATGAAGACCCAAAGAGTGTCCTCTATCACGGTACCCCATACAGTATCCCAATTATATAGCATGCAGTCAGTATTTAATCTAATAGAGCTGTGACTATTCCTGCTCCAGGCACGTGAATTCTGCTCTATACCCCATGTGGGGTCTGCAGTCTCATGCCCAGTGTCTGGTCCCACCATCTTCCCTGTGCTTTATGCTATTATGAAGTTCCACTATCACGATGGACTAAATCAGACACCTGTGCGTCCATGAGGGCAGCCCTGAGCTCCCCAGGAGGAAGGCGCTTCTTTCTCTGGCATGTTTCCCAAAATCCACCCACACTCCATTTGCAACCGAGCTCATGGGAGAGCATGACCTCACCTACCTGCCTGGATCTCCCTGAAGGCAAGTCCCAGACAAGGTGACCTCAGCCCCCCAGAACCTAGAGGGCCTCCAAGAACACCACAGGTGCTCAATAAATGTACTAAGTATCATGAGAAAAGACTGGACCCAGGTAGAAACTGGTGTCATGATGCTCTCACCTCAGGAAATCAGTCCTGCTGACCTCCACTAACTGCAAGGACATGAGGAAGGACTGGGGGAAGTCTGAAGAAACGGATTTCAGAGAGATCAGGACCTGGGGTTGGGAGCTTCAGACACCTCCAGGGGAGGCCCCCCATGGACAGACCACTCGGGGAGGGGAGCCCACTTTGGAGAGATTCAGTCCCAGGCCTCCTCCCCTGGCATTTCCTGGCTCTGTGTCCCCAGAAAAGCGTCTGATTGGACAGGCTCAGGTCCCAGGAATATGGCCAGGGTAGGGCAGGGCCCTTTGGCAAGGGCTCTCCTGAGGCTCCCTGAGGAATAAGTGAGGTGCTGATGGGAAGGAGGGCTGAGCAGAAACTGGCCAGGCAAGACCAGGAACCTTCGCATGACACCCTGCTCCATGGCTTCAGTCCTTTTCTGTGGAGCAGAAGAAAGGACATGGGTCTGGAGAGGAATGGGTCTGGGCTGAGGGGTTCCATGATCATTCTTTTCTACAGATTCATGACGTGCCCTGCCCTGGGGATCATCTGCAATGACTGTCCACCTTTTCCACTCTGTATGAGTCACACCCAGAAGTGCAGTGTGAAGCCTGCTTTTCCTCCCCACCACGCGCTGGGCTGTGATCGGGCTGCTGTGGCCTCCATCCCTTTATAACATTGCCATATTTTAATGGTACTTCTGAAGAAAGTGCAGCTAGTTAATAAGCAATATTTGTTTAGTAGAATGTATGTGCTTGTTTTATTTGGATATATGGGTTACAGAGCTGGAGGGGACCATTACACTGATAATTTAGTGCTATCCTAAAGATAGTGGACTTTCTGCTACTGAGGAGGGGAACTGCCCCAGCTGGAGGTTCTAAGCACCCACCGGCTGGATGATTTGGGGCAAGTTATGCCATCTACCTGGCTCTCCATTTCCCCATCTGTAATGTCTTCTAACCCAGAGGGTGATGGTGAAGGTTAGCTGGGTTAGTGAGTGGACACACCGTACAGTATCAGGACGGTAGTAAATTCTGGGTTTGCTCTTACGTAGGATTTTTGCTATGATTTAGCTTCTATCAGAAGAGTTCTAAATCCTCTAGATGAAAGGGCCCGTGCTCAGTGTGTTATGGCTGCAGACCTGTTCCATCCAGATGAGGAGGACATGGTGGGGCCTGAGCCTTACCCTAATTGCTTTCTTCTTCCATCCTGATGCTTTTATTCCCAACGTGGGGAGAAGCAGCATCTCTTTTTATTTTATGGCCTTGTTTTCCTTGGTTGGTGTCACACCGTTAAACCAAATGCACATCCTGGCCTTTAGAATTCAGCACAGCCAGAATGTTAATATCTCTGCAGATGGATGAGGGCACGGGAAGTCACCAATATGGCTTAAAATGAGATCCCCTTTCCACTCACTCAGGAAGACAAATGGCAGGAGTCGATTGTCACCAGTCAACAAGACCATTAGCATTGCCCTTATTTAAGAAATATGTCAGGCTCTTCCGGAGCTGCATTCCCACTGGCTGGCTGGGGACTTCCTATGTGACATCCTTGCAAGTCTTGCTCAGTTGTCTGGAACCAGATCAGGGAGTGACCACTGAAAAAGTGCCATTGGACTGCAAAGCGCACAGCGGCTGGATTGGCTGACATGGTTCACTGGACGGTCAACAGCCCCTCGGCTGCTGCTCCCCAGTGTGTCCTCCTGAAATGTCATTAGCACTTAAGTTCTTAGGTCCCCTGCCTTTTGCTAAAAGTCAACTTACTTAGGACTCAAATCTAAATGCAAACTACCTTAGCACCCACCACTGCCACGAGGTATTGCTGTTAATAAATAGGAATAGCTTCACTCTTCCCCATGTCCATCATGTACCCATAGGACCATCGTCCCAGCAGGGCCCACCCATGTCTTAGCTTGTCACATCCCTCTGTGGGGGATACTGAGATCCCAGCCTCAAGGAGCACCTGGGTCGAGTGGCCAGCCATGCCCTTGGCAATCACGCTCACACAGGTGAACAGGGAATGGTCCTGGCAGGTTCCTGGAGGGGAGGCAGGTATCATGGATATACAAGGCAGCCAGGAGCAGGGCACAGAGGACTGGGTTGCTCCCACATGAAAGTCAACATCGTGTGACAAGCAAAGGACTCTTGACTGTGCATTTGGTGACTTTATGGCTCAAAAGCTACCAGGAGCCACCAAAGGCAATGAACAGCAAGGTGACATGGCCGTGCTTTCTGTATTCTCTGAATGGACCTCTGTATTGGCCCCGTGCTGCAGTCCCCAGATGTAGAGATGGTGCTGATGTGGGGCCACAAGTGTCTCTCCTCCCCACGCACCTGCACAGGCAGGGACCGCACAAGGACTGTTGGGACCCGACCTTCCCGACCCCACCCTGTATATTATCATCAGCTCCAGGACAGGCGAGCTCTCCAGGCATTCTGACCCACAGAAGCTCTTCACTAAGTGACCATGCAAGATGACAAGCTGTCTTCCAGTGGATTTCAGAGAGGAAGCACTTCAGAAATGACAGGTTTGTCTGAGCACAACAGGAATGATGAACGGATTTGTTTGCTTTCGAAACTGAAAAACACATTAGTGTTTCTTGTTGGTTTGTTTAAGCCTGGGATTGACAGAGACCCAGGAGAGATTAGATCTCAGATTTCAAAGAGATAGGGGAACACTAATGGATCAGCCAGGGATGCATTTGGCTACAAAACTCACATGATCTTTGGCGTAAACCAACAGTTTTTCTCATGTAATAAGAAGTCCAAAGCCAGGCAGTCCAACAGGGAGCCAGCAGGGACCCAGGCTTTATCCTCATGGACCAAGGACATTTTAAAACGATCATGTCCCAAGAGAGAAGGTGCAGCAAACTAAAAGAAGTGTGGTCCACACCAGAAAACTGCAACAGTCCCTGAGAATTAGCCCACTCTGTTGTCCACCTCAGCACCAGAAGACCCTCATAGGATCACTCCGGGCTGCAGAGAAGAATGGAAAACCAAGCTACTATCATTCCAAACTTCTTCAGTAAAATCAACCAAGAGACAAAGTAACTGCAACAGAGTGTGGAGAGAGCCAGCTTTTGATATGTTGTCCATATTAGGAAGGATGATGGAGGACCCAAGAGTTAGCTGAGACCTTCAGCATGCCACCGAGAGCCCCCGAAGGCCCCCGCACCTGATCGCCTTTTAAAGCAGAGATTGCTCCTTGACCAGGTGCCCCTCATAGAAGTGCTCATGTGACTGGTGGCCTGCTGTGTTCTTAAAAAAAAAATTGTCAATGTTAATTAAAACAACAACATATGAAGAAAAAATTCTGTTCCTCTTGTAAGATTAGAACATCTGTCCCCAGCTGTGCCCAGTGCCATCTTCCCAGTGGGGAGCAGAAGAGTTGACTCCCCTTTACATGGGAATACCCTCTCAAGTCCCCCTGGTCCAGATGCTAAGTAGGCCACAGTCCCTACCCCTCGACAGCTCTTCCCGCGTTCATTCCACAGCACTTACGACCTGTTCAGCTGCAGACACTGGGCTACGTCCTAGAGATACAGAGATGGACGGAACATCCTCCCCTCTGTCGGAGAACACAGAGTCAGTCACAGGGAAAGGGTAGCAGAGAGCCACTTCTGATCAGGTGTACTTGTGTCCCAGAAAATGTCTACAGTGTTATATGGGCCTAAGGGAGGGACGGTTGCATACTGGGTTGGTCGGGAGAAAACACTCGCATCAATGAGAATAAAATTGCCCAAGCAAAGAAGGCAGGAGTGCCTGACCCCTGCGCCTGGGGAGCAGAGTGAAGCGAAAGTTCATCACACCCTCAGGAATCCCCAAGCATCCCTGCCCTGTAGGGCTGTAGCTCTGGGGCCCGTCATGGCTCAGGAGTCCCTGCCTCTGTCAGCGGCTGGCTATTTAATGCTCTCTGATCCCCTTACCTCCATTTCATCCATCTGAGGGCCCATTCTACGGGGGCAGGAACTCTCTTGTTCATGTTCCACCTTCTCGAAGTGGCAGGAAGGTGCTGGCTTCGTGAGCAGGACCTGGTGATGGGCCAAAGCAGGTGGTGTGGCTGCGTGGATGCACATGTGCCCAGGGGAGGATTTCAGCAAAGCCCATGCCCTTGGTGACCCACTCCTGTACTTGCAGATGGTCACCCTCTCAGGGTCAGAGTCATGGACTCAGGGGCTAAAAGCAGCATCAGGGATAAAGGAGGGCCCTTCACCATTTGTTGATTCAATAGATACATCAATGAAAGAGGCAGAAATCCTCAAAATGAAAGAAAATGACATTTCCAAAGCTGCTTCCTTACTTCTGAAGTTGGCAAACATAAAAGTCACATAGCCATCATTTTATATCCCCTTTCGCACCTGCCCAGTGCTGCTACTGGAACAGGAAACAGTCACAGAACCCATGTAAAGGAATGGGCACATCCTAATTCCAATAAAACTTGGTGGCCACTTAAATTTCAATATCATATTATTTTCAAATGTTGTCAAAATAAAATTTTCTTTCAATTTCAACTAATAGAACAGAAAAGTCATTCTTAATCCCTGGGTTATACCAAACTAGGTATCGGGCCTTCAAACCACAGATAACTGAGCTGCACGCGTTTGACATGAGCAAGTCCTGGGCCCCTGGAGATCAGCTGTGCACTGTAGACCTCCGACCTTCCTCACAGCGGCTGAATGTATGGAGGAGCCTATTCCAACTCCATCTGCTGTGGTCACCAACGGCTCCTCTCTCTTGATTCCTTGGTACTGAAGCGCAGGCAGTGAAATTCCCACAGGTTCTGCTGGGAAGCCAGTCAAACACCGGACACCCCACAGAATCATTAGGTGCTTTTCCGTGACGCTATGCAGTGCCATCAGGAGTGGCCGGACTCCATATTCAAACATCCCCCCGAGAAGTCATGGGGGGGAGACCAAGCTTCTGCTCACGGGTCACACTGGCAGATTGAGGGAAGGTTTATGGTGTCAAAGCACCTGCTTGCCCTCACAGGTGATCCTATGGCAGTCCCAGGAAGCCAGTGAGACCCTCAAATTTGAATCTCCCTCCCAAACCATCCCCAGAGAGACGCTCATGGACCTAGAGCTGCTGCAGCCCCCGAATCTGGTCACCTCTGAAAATTACTTTCTCTCCTTGTCACATCTTAACCATAAGCAAAGGGAGAGGCCTGTTGCCAGGGCAACTGGCTCTGGGTGGTAAAGCGGCCACCTCCCCTGCCTACAGGCCCCACTGCCCTCTTTGGATCTCGCAGAACACAGGTGACCAATCTCTGAGATTCCTCTCTACCCTGGTCTCCAAGCTTTTGAGTTTGAAAACTCAACAGAGTCCGCTTTTCCTCTGCTCCTTTGAGAGGCGGATCATCGTAGAAGACACTTTCAGCTTTACAGCCTAGGAGGATCTTGCTGGGGACCTGAGAGTTTTCCCCCCTGAGATGGGACCCTCAAGGAAAACTGGCCTCTACAGGAGGGAAAGAGCCTCAGGCTATAAAACTGCCCCTCCCATGAGGACCAGAGAAAATTCACCATCGGAAGAAGCCATGGTGAGGACTCAGTCCCATGCTACTCTTTCTTCCAGTGAAATTGAGCTCAGGCTGAGTTCTGGTATCTCTCCCCATTGGAATAGTCTGGAACGGTTTGATTCTCTGTGGTGCAAATTTTGCTTCAATCTGGCCATGTTTCCACACCTGTGAAGTGTGGGATGCAGTCCACACCCCACCCTGATATTCTGCTATAGGACAGAGGAGCTCAAACCTGGGAGACTCCGTGAAACTCACAGGGCACTTGTTAAAGTCCTGACCCTCCAGAGCCCACCTCCAGCCTTAGGAACTGGTCTTCCTCATTGGATCCTGTCATCTGCATTCTCACTCAACATCCTCAGATCATTTCGTGTGTCTATTTGCGTGGTCAGGAAAGCCTGCGAAGTTTAACTCGTCAAACCCCAAAGAGTCCAGAGGCAGGGTACCTACTTAGCAATTTCTCCCAGGCTCTGCTCAAGGCAAAACTCACCAGCCACAGCCTCAGGAAATTCTTTCAAAGAACAAAAGATAATCCTGCTGTCCTCACCCATTCCGCACACTTTGACCCCCTTCAAAACAGGAAAAAAAGAAAAAAAATAATGTCTTTATGTTTATATAAAATATGTATTTATGTTGTGGCAACCCATATATAACATGAATCAGATCTTACAGACAAATGAATGTTGAAAATCTGTCTTCTTCTTACCCTTCCTTACATTTAGTTCCCTGTTAAAAAAGAAGCATCCTCTGTCTCCCCAAACATCATAATGAGTTTACCCATGCATTTCTCTGTCACCTTTAGGCCATTACTGCATCTTCTGCAGACCATTACAGCTGAGGTGTCTTTATTCACCTGTCCTGCTCCCCCTGTGAGTGAGAAGGTTGCTTTCAGGTCCCCATCCCTTCCTTGACTCCTTCCCGTAAGATTCCAGCGTCACTTCTGATCAGCACACTGGTGCCCTGCTCCAGAAAGCAGACACACCTGAGCTGTGAACATCTCATCTCTCCTCCTGTTCTTCCCCTTCTTATCCCCCTCGAACCTCTCTCAGTCACCTCTTTACCTACAACACAGTGGTAAGGTTATTATAGTTTGCACATGATTTTGCAAATCTACCCTAGACTTCAGTGTTTTTCTCCTGGGTTGACTTTCTTGATTAGAAACCCAGTGAACTTTCACCTGCAAGAAGCTGCTGTCTGTTGATGGGTAAGGTTGAAGCAAAACCAAGGGAGTGACCTCCTCCACCAATGGCACTTATTCCATATTCCTTTCAAGCTCTGAACTATTCCTGGACACGTTGACTGGACTCAAAGCTGTAATTTAGGAAGGTCTCCATCACTAGCTGCAACCAGTGCTTCACTATGCTGCCACGTGAAAGGTTGTTTTCATCTGCTATATCTTCCTTGGGTCCTTAGGCCACGTGTTAATTTGGCATTGAATTTGGAGGAAATGTTGTATTTTTAACAGCTGCTCCTAGATGTTCTGTAGTAGGTATGGATCCCAGACAATGAGGTCAGTTATGGAAGAAATGGAAACTTCCTTATTTATACCAGACTCTGTAGCTTAAGTTTTCTTTCAGTTTTTATTGTTCAGGATGTTTGAGGAAATCTCCATGAACTTCACGTCAATTTTCAAATGGATCGTGTCTCAGATGCAGGGCTGGGGGTGTGGGGGCGGTCACCATCATGGTATAGTTCTTGGAGAAACTCGTTACCTTCTCCAATTAGTGTGGTGGTTGTTACTTACACTTGTCTTCTAGCCCCGACCCTCCCCTTTCCAAATCTCCACTTTTCTTTCTCCACTCCTCTTAGGGAGAGAGAGGCCAGTGTATATTCAGAGAATATTTTGACCAACTAGGTACAAGTGAAGACTGAGCCATCTGGCCTAGAAATTGTCTGATATTAATTCCTGAGGGGAAGAAATTTCTTACCATAGTTGTACCATGCTTCCTATGTGCCCCAGAAATTCAGAATTTACGGTAATTTATGATGATTATATCCTTGTTTAATTGTAGAAGTCAGGTTAAGCTAGTTTATAGTGCAGTAACAAATATCTCCATCCTGATCTCAAAAATTTGTTACATCTTATAATGCCCCATACCTTTTGCAGGATCAGCCACTGTCCTGAAAATTGCTCCTCACATGGGAGTCCAAGTTCTCGGAAGGATCTTTAGTTGGCAGCTAGAGCTTTGCTCAGAGATAATGGACATCACTTTCACCTGGACGCCTACAGTCATAGGATGTCATAGGATGCACACAACCTCAAGGGAGCAGAATGTGCCATCGTCCCATGAACCTGGGAGATAGACACAGGGACCTTTTGGTGACCCACTCCTGTGCCTGTGGAGCTGCCACTAGATAATGGTGAAAAGAGAGTAAGAAGAGGAATGAGGGAGAGTGTGGGTCACAGGCATTCTGGGTCCCAGCAATACCCTGTGACATGGGCTGGCTCAGTGATCTAGAGTATTCTCAAGAAAATCTGCCCAAGAAAGTTCACAAAAATTATGAGTGCAAATTTTATTTTGTGAATATTGAAAAAGTAGTTTAATGCATCCTACTGGCTGGTTTGGACACACAGGCTGCTGGCACCTGGGGACTCCTGCTTCTCCATGGGGACTGGCTTTGCTCCTTGAGGTGCCTGCTTCTTTCATTAAGCTGTAGAAGTGTGCTCCTGGGGGACAGGACACTGCACTGTCCCCTGCCCACCCACCGGCCTCCACAGGTGCCTGCACAGGCCCTGGCCGACCACAGGCATTGCTGGTATCAGCAGGTTAGGAAGCCCACTCAGCAGGTCGTCTGGAAGGGACCTTTCCCAGGGGAGACTCGAGCCACACACATCTATGTCTATGGGTGATGCTGGAATTCATCCCCCTGAATTCTTCCCTTATGTAGATAGGCAACATGGTCAGCTGCACATAGGTCAGAGGACACCGTGCTTGTCACGCACATCTGTGGGCTCTCTTCCCTGTGGGCCAAGACATCAGTGGAAATGGTGCTGGTGAACAGGCTGCAGAACTCCCCAGACACGGCCCCTGGCACAGGCCGAGTGGAAGGAAGCACAAGGAATACTGAAGGGTTTTGAGGATGATCGAAAATACCCACAGGGGGCTCCTCAGCTTACAAAGGGGTCGTGTCTTGATAACCCTCATAAATAAAAAGTACCACACATTGAATTTGCATTCAACACCCAAAGAACCAATAGTCTCCTTGCTCTCTGTGTAAATTCGCCAACTTTGGACATTTGATGTAATTGGAATTATATGCCACGTGGTGTTTTGTCCCCAGCTTCTTTCGCTAGGTGTGATTTTCTCAAAGTTTGTCTACAATGTAGCACCTGTCAGAACTCCATAGAATATGTTGTCATAGAATATTCCAGTTTTTGGATATACCACATTTATAGAGACTTTACCACTTGAAGGGTGTTTGGGCTATTCCTGCTCTTTGATTACTAGGAACAATGCTGTTACAAAGAGCTAAACGTCCCCAACCAGTTGTTAATTTAGTCTCACGGGAGCTTCCCAAGTCTTCTACCCAGGCTGCACCTGAAGCTAGAGAAGGAGTCAGGGAGGGGTGGGGATGTGGCTCTGTGGTAGAGTGCTTGTCTAGCATTCGAGAGGCCCTGGGTTCAATCCCCAGCATGGCAACAAAAGGAAAAAGAAAGATAATTCTTGAGAACATGGGAGGGAGAGTGAGACAGAAAAAACAAGGTTGAGTCAGATGAGCTAAAGAGGCGGCATGATGCAGTTACTTCGCAGACTCATGGAAGTTCACGGCCGAAAAATCAAAGCGCAATACCCCACAGGCTTAGTGACTCTCTGAGCCCCGTAATTCAGAGCTGAGATTATACTCTTTTCCTTTAGTGAGTGTTTCATGGTCAATTTGTTATCAGTAGGGGAGTGAGACCCCAGTCTGGGAGCTTTGGTGACATTACAGAGCCTGGCTGCTTCCAATAAAAACTCAGAGAACAAAGAAGGAATTTTAACCACTTGTGAAAATAAGCCCAGCTGGTTTCAGGAACCCCAGACCAAGACTCTGACTTGCAGGTAAACTCTCAGGCCAGTGAGGGTAGCAGTCAAGAGGGAAAAAGGCCAGAGAGGTCCTCAAGCCAGGGGCCACAGAGGAGCATCTCCATGATAGAGTTTGAAAGCGGTAAGAAGGTGGGCTTGCAGCTAAATTGTGAGTCATGTATTTTTAAATCTCTTAATTGGCAAGTGAATATGAATACTTGAGTTCAAATTTAATTTCCAGTAGAGACTTCTGTTTGAGATACAGTAAAGGCAAAACCAAAGCAACGATATTATGATCCTCAATAAATTTAAACTCCCCAGACCCCAGGAACTGCCTGCCCCCAATAACCCACCTCCTCCAGCCACATCCCTCATGTCTACAGTCACCACCTAGTTAATCCCCATCCGCAGATTAGTGCGCTGATTAGGTTCAGACTCTCTTAACTCAATCATCTTACTTCTAAACTTTCTTGCATTGCCTCACCCGTGAGCTTTTGGGGGACACCTCACAACTGAACCTTAACAGCACTTGTGATGGTTCCAGGTAGGGGCTCTGTCCATTCTGAGGAGGGCCTCAGCTTATGTGGAGCCCAATACAAAACACAGGTGCAGCCACCCCACCCCCACCCATGCTCCAGGCTCCTCTTGTGCAGATGGAGGCATTGATGCCGCCTAGCTCAAACCCTGCCATGCAGGGCGGAGGTCCTCTCAGCTCCTGGGATCTTCCTGGAACACTGACCATCTTCCTGGAACACTGACCATCCTGTCTTGTATGAATGGCATTTTCACATCTGTCCCATCTATCCTCTGTTTCGCAGCATTCTAAAGACAGCATCTGTCTTTTTTTTTTTTTTTTTTAATTTTTTTTTATTGGTTGTTCAAAACATTATAAAGCTCTTCACATATCATATTTCATACATTAGATTCAAGTTGGTTATGAACTCCCAATTTTACCCCAAATACAGATTGCAGAATCACATCAGTTACACATCCACATTTTTACATAATGCCCTATTAGTAACTGTTGTATTCTGCTACCTTTCCTATCCTCTACCATCCCCCCTCCCTCCCCTCCCATCTTCTCTCTCTACCCCATCCACTGTAATTCATATCTCTCCTTGTTTATTTTCCCATTCCCCTCACAACCTCTTATATGTAATTTTGTATAACAATGAGGGTCTCCCTCCATTACCATGCAATTTCCCTTTTCTCTCCCTTTCCATCCCACCTCATGTATCTGTTTAATGTTAATCTTTTCTTCCTGCTCTTCCTCCCTGCTCTGTTCTTAGTTGCTCTCATTATATCAAAGAAGACATTTGGTATTTGTTTTTTAGGGATTGGCTAGCTTCACTAAGCATAATCTGTTCTAGTGCCATCCATTTCCCTGCAAATTCTATGATTTTGTCATTTTTTAGTGCTGCGTAATACTCCATGGTGTATAAATGCCACATTTTTTTTATCCATTCATCTATTGAAGGGCATCTGGGTTGGTTCCACAGTCTAGCAATTGTGAATTGTGCTGCTATGAACATCGATGTAGCAGTATCCCTGTAGTACGCTCTTTTAAGGTCTTCAGGGAAAAGTCCAAGAAGGGCAATAGCTGGGTCAAATGGTGGTTCCATTCCCAGCTTTCCCAGGAGTCTCCATACTGTTTTCCAGATTGGCCGCACCAGTTTGCAGTCCCACCAGCAATGTACAAGAGTACCCTTTTCCCCACATCCTCTCCAGCACTTGTTGTTGTTTGACTTCATAATGGCTGCCAATCTTACTGGAGTGAGATGGTATCTTAGGGTGGTTTTGATTTGCATTTCTCTGACTGCTAGAGATGGTGAGCATTTTTTCATGTACTTGTTGATTGATTGTATGTCCTCCTCTGAGAAGTGTCTGTTCAGGTCTTTGGCCCATTTGTTGATTGGGTTATTTGTTTTCTTATTGTTTAATTTTTTGAGTTCTTTGTATACTCTGGATATTAGGGCTCTATCTGAAGTGTGAGGAGTAAAAATTTGTTCCCATGATGTAGGCTCCCTATTTACCTCTTTTATTGTTTCTCTTGCTGAGAGAAAACTTTTCAGTTTAAGTAAGTCCCATTTGTTGATTTTTGTTATCAACTTTTGTGCTATGGGTGTCCTATTAAGGAATTTGGAGCCCGACCCTACAATATGTAGATCGGAGCCAACTTTTTCTTCTATCAGACGCAGAGTCTCTGATTTGATATCTAGCTCCTTGATCCACTTTGAGTTAACTTTTGTGCATGGCGAGAGGAGGGGATTCAGTTTCATTTTGTTGCATATGGATTTCCAGTTTTCCCAGCACCATTTGTTGAAGATGCTATCCTCCCTCCATTGCATGCTTTTAGCTCCTTTATCAAATATAAGATAGTTGTAGCTTTGTGGATTAGTCTCTGTGTCCTCTATTCTGTACCATTGGTCCACCCTCCTGTTTTGGTACCAGTACCATGCTGTTTTTGTTACTATTGCTCTGTAATATAGTTTTAAGTCTGGTATCGCTATACCGCCTGATTCACACTTCCTGCTTAGAATTGCTTTTGCTATTCTGGGTCTTTTATTTTTCCATATGAATTTCATGATTGCTTTATCCATTTCTACAAGAAATGCCGTTGGGATTTTGATTGGCATTGCATTAAACCTATAGAGAACTTTTGGTAATATCGCCATTTTGATGATGTTAGTTCTGCCTATCCATGAACAGGGTATATTTTTCCATCTTCTAAGATCTTCTTCTACTTCTCTTTTTAGGGTTTTGTAGTTTTCATTATATAAATCTTTCACCTCTCTTGTTAGGTTGATTCCCAAGTATTTTATTTTTTTTGAGGATATTGTGAATGGAGTGTTTTTCCTCATTTCCGTTTCAGAAGTTTTGTCGCTGATATACAGAAATGCCTTTGATTTATGCGTGTTGATTTTATATCCTGCCACTTTGCTGAATTCATTTATTAGTTCTAGTAGTTTTTTTGTAGACCCTTTTGGGTCTTCTAGGTATAGAATCATGTCATCTGCAAATAGTGATAATTTAAGTTCTTCCTTTCCTATTTTCATGCCTTTAATTTCTTTCGTCTGTCTAATTGCTCTGGCCAGTGTTTCGAGAACTATATTGAATAGAAGTGGTGATAGAGGGCATCCCTGTCTTGTTCCAGATTTTAGGGGGAATGCCTTCAATTTTTCTCCATTGAGAATGATGCTAGCCTGAGGCTTAGCATAGATAGCTTTTACAATGTCGAGGTAAGTTCCTGTTATCACAACAGACACTACAGAAATACAGAAGACAATTAGAAATTATTTTGAAAACCTATATTCCAATAAAATAGAAGATAGTGAAGACATTGATAAATTCCTTAAGTCATATGATTTGCCCAGACTGAGTCAGGAGGATACTCACAACTTAAACAGACCAATAACAATAGATGAAATAGAAGAAGCAATCAAAAGACTTCCAACCAAGAAAAGCCCAGGACCGGATGGGTATACAGCGGAGTTTTACAAAACCTTTAAGGAAGAATTAATACCAATACTTTTCAAGTTATTTCAGGAAATAGAAAAAGAAGGAGCTCTGCCAAATTCATTCTATGAGGCCAACATCACCCTGATTCCGAAACCAGACAAAGACACCTCAAAGAAAGAAAACTACAGACCAATATCTCTGATGAACATAGATGCAAAAATCCTCAATAAAATTCTGGCGAACCGGATACAAAGGCACATCAAAAAAATTGTGCACCATGATCAAGTTGGATTCATCCCTGGGATGCAAGGATGGTTCAATATACGGAAATCAATAAATGTTATTCACCACATCAATAGACTTAAAAATAAGAACCATATGATCATCTCAATAGACGCAGAAAAAGCATTCGACAAAGTACAGCATCCCTTTATGTTCAAAACAGCATCTGTCTTGGTGAAGGGAAACTTGGGCCTGGGATAGAGACTTAGGCGAAGGTAATTTAGCTTGGGGGGTGGTCCAGGCCCGAGGGAAGGTCTCTGCTGTGGGCAGTGGGGGCTTGCTGCCTGCAAGGCCTCCGAGCATCCCAGGAAGCAGGACAAGAGACTGGATCCTTGTGAGGCTGCTCCACCCTCCTACGTGGGGAAGGGTTGACATGGAGCATTCTCACTCACACACCTGAGCTCTACATTAAGCAGGAGCTGAGGGTGTTCCCCCACCTGTGGGAAAGCCCTGAGGTGAAGGAGGAAGGGTCATAGCAGCCACCAGACATGAGATGAGGACCACGTGAGTCTCATGGCACCCAACCTGCCCCTGCAGCTGGAATTGAAACCAGAAGTGTGCTGAGGGGGTGAAAGGGTCCCGGAGTGTGAGCACAGCTCCTGTTCACCTTCTTCACAATAAGCCTATTTTGTCTCATAACCTTCTCAGATTTTGGCACTAGAGTGACAGTACATAGATGGCAGAATTTAATTTCATCTATCAAAATGAAAAAGTCATCTGCAAACTGAATCTTAGAATAATCCCTTTGACTCTCTTTTGTTTGATATGTTTGCAAGTGACACAGAAAACCTGGCTCAAAATGGCTTAGGCTTATTGACTTATGAAGCCCTCCAGGGGAATAATTGGCTTCAGGAAAGGCAAGATCAAGAAGCAATGCCCGGGGAACGCTTGGTCTGCACATGGGGCTAAGCGGCTGCCAGCACCCCCAGTGGTTTGGCGGGGTGCTTTTCTCCCACAAAAGACCACAGAGCTGGGCCTCCCTGACTCTGTGGTGCCATGCCCATCCCTGGAGTGGGCATCATGGTGATGGAATAAGGAGCTTTGATTCTCTTGGCCTGGGTCACTTGCCTGTCTCTGGAGGACATGCAAGGCATTGTTTCCAGGGACAAGGTGAGTGGATGTTGGGTGTCAATGACATAGAAATCCACTGTTATCCACAGATACTCAGAACGAGTGCCTTGATGTGAGTTTAGATCACAAGTTGAGGAGTGTGGCCATTTGAGGTCTAAATTGTGCCTTCCTGAGTCCATCTGCAACTCTGCTCATCTCTCACTGCCTGGGGCACTCCAGCAAGCAGCGTGACTCCGCCCCTGTATGTGAAGACAGGGACACGAAGCTCACATGGGGAGAGCACGTAGTAGAGCCAGCACGGAGTGGCAAGCTGTGTGTTGGGTACGTGGTGTCCACTGTCCCTCCCTTGCCTTCTCTCTTGGTGATATCTTGGATCCTCATCTGGGAAAGGGGAGCCAAATGATCCATTGCTGGGTCTGATGATTGCTCCTGCCCGCTGGGCACCCACACAGGTGACGAGGGACCTGTGGACCAGCGAACCTGTGACCCAGGAAACCGATGGCATCCTGCTAGTCAGATGTTCTCGCTCTGTGGTGATCGGGTAGCTGGTCAGCAGGACATGGTCACAGCAGGGCCAGGGTCCTGGGCATTTGCTCTCTGAGGATGCCAGGGCGCCCGCCACGCTGCTGCTCAGCACCTGGCTTGCCGCTGGAATAGGTAAATCAGATGGATCGCTCCTCTGTGTATTTCTTCCTTTCAAGCTATTTGTACTTTTTCACCTTCAAAGACACACAATCAATCAAACATGAGTGATTGCTGCAGCAGGTATCGACCACTTGTTTTTTAAACATTGAAGGTTTGGAGAAATCTGTGCAGGGCTCTGTAGTAATGGGTTGAGAAGGACTACCACTCCCAGAGTTGTTTTCCTACAGCCTCTGAAGATCTCTGTGCCTGTGTTGAGGATTCAGCCCGCATTTGTACTCGCTAACGATTTTCTTTAATGTTCCTAGAAGAATGAAACCACAGTTTAGATCATTTTTAAAACACATGTTTGGGGACATGCCCTGTGTGTCGGAAACTGGGAAGGGGAGGAGTTCTAGGCTGTTTCTTCCCCATAATGGAACTCACTGGAGAGCTAAGGATAGGGATCTGAAGTGCTTATTTGAAAGTAAGTTTCCTAAGGGAAATTGTGATGCAACCACCCTGTCACACGTGCTGCTTTGAGGCTGTGTCCCTGGGAAACCTGGTCTGTGGAAATTGTATGCCTCTGTATTATAGTAAGAAAACTTAAGTGTGCCCACGGGTGAAGACACATAATCACCCCAAAGCAAAAATGGGAAGCCCCAGCAGTCCTGGGCTGCCTGCGGCTCCACGCTGCAGCAGGAGACCTCGATCACATATTCCTGATTTCCTTGGCTGGTTTCCTACTGACTGGAAATGGCTTAACGGCTTCAAGCCTCACATCCTCCATGAGAGCAGGAAGAGGAGGGAAGACAGGGACCTCCACCCACCTCTGACCTCTCCCTTCTCATGGAACTCCCCTGAAGCTGCCCACAATTCTCTCATGGATCATTGACAGAATCAGGTGCATAGACTCCCCCAGACCAAGCACGGCAGACACCATCACAATTATCCCAAAAGGTGAGACCAAATGCAATTCATATTTGCAGCTTAGGGACAGCGGTATCTTCTTTGGGCACCTGAATAATGTTAGGGTGCTGTTTGCGTGGGAAAATGAAATAAGTACTACATAAGCTATCCTTGTTATTTCATTACAATGTTGCCATATGGCCCCAACCTCATTAGGAGGAGTTCCAGAGTCTCCCTCTTGCCTCCTCCTCCTCCTACATCAAAATGCTCAACAACTTTGTTATAGAGTCCAAGAGGAATCCATTTTCCTTTAAATGCTAAGAAGGAAAGAAAGGGCCTCCCATCAGTCTCCTGCTGCCATTGCTCCAGGCTGACCCCCAGTGTCACTGTCCAAGTGTGGCCAGTGTCAATGTCCAACTGTGGCCCATGTAGATCTGCAGCTGCAATGTTCTGTGGCTGCAGGACCCCTGCTGGCATGAGGTTAGAGTGCTTTGTGGTTCATGTCTAGGTATTGCTTGAGCTGGGCACCACCTGGTCCCCTGCACCAGCCATGGGAAAGCAACCTCGCTGTGGCCTGGGGTTGAGCTTGGTTGTCATCCTCGACCTACTCTGTTCACAGATTCCTTTATTTTATCAAATTAATTGTCCTTGCCTCTTCCTTGACCTTGACCTTCTGGTCCTTCTTTATCTGTCTGCTCTGAACTCCAAATCAGGACCAAACTGAACTCCAAATTAGGGGTCAGGACCCAGGGGATCCACTTTCCCTTCCAGGAAGCATTAGATCCATTTTTCAAAATAATGGCCTCTTTCCAGCAGTCATCTTGTGCATGGGGAAGGAATAGGTAAGACCTTTTGCCAATCCAGTGGAATCCAATCACTGTCTTCATAGGAACCTTCTTTTTGTTTTGTTTTGTTTGTAGCCTTCTCCACGGCAACTGGCTGATAGCAGGAGCCCAGAGGTTTAAATGAATGGATGGTTATCATCATCAGGTCTTGCTGTTTGACACTTTTGAGGCAAGGAACATTTAAATAATTAAAAGTGAAAATCTAAAAGAAGTTTTCCTTGGACAAGAAGGTGCCCTCAGGTTGGTTATCTCCCCACATGACCAAAATGTATCAGACAGCTTTCCGTTACTGCAACAACTACCTGAGATAATCAACTTGTAAAGAAAAAAAGGTTTATTTTGGCTCACAGTTTTGGAGGCTTCAGCTCATGATCAACAGACCCCACTGTCTTTGGAAATGTGGCAAGGAGGGACACCATGAAGGCAGTAAAACCACTCCCCTCATTGCCACGGAGCAAGAGAAGAGGGAGAGCAGGCAAAGTACAACTAACCACTTCTGGTGTGTGTCCCTAACAACCTAGGACCTCCCGCTAGACCCCACATCCCAAAGTTTCTACCATTTCCCAATAGCACCAAGATGGGGACTATGGCTGTGACACACGGGCCTCTGTGGGACATTTAAGATCCAAATGATGGCAAAGAATGAGCCTGGAGCAGTTTTAAAAATGCCCCTCCGGGGTGTCACCTCTTACCTTAGTCTTAACCACCCCATTACACACAGAGAGGCCTCTGAACAGTGGGGCTCTGCTCCCTCAAGTCAGCCCTCCAGGGTCTCCCGGCCGAGCCGTCTCCTCTGGGAAGCTCAGGAATCCTGGCCATTGTGGAGGAGGCAGTACCTGAGTCCAGCTGCTCTTAGGGACTGTCACTCTAGGGACCAGGCCTTCTCTTCTCCAGAATGTGGGGACCCCCCTGCACCCTGCAAGCTGCTGTTCGCTCCTTCAGACCCCATTCCCACCGTTCCTGCATGGCCCGTTCTGCCAATGCTTCAGGTTACAGCTGGGCGGTCTCCTTCTGAGGTCTCCCTCCCCACCATCAGCGGTTGTGACCACGTGTGCAGTGCAGTGTCAGGGTCTGGAGAGTGCCTTCAGCAACACCTAACTCCACATCGCTCCATCGCTTCTGAAAACTCGGCTGTTTTGGTGGCTCCTGTTCAGATGAAAATACATTGGTCCCTCTGATCCAGGGCTCCACACTCATGGAGTCTACCAACCAGGAATTGAAAATGTCTGGGGAAAAGAATCCATTCTAAATACTCCAGACTTTATTTTTCTTGTAATTTTTCCCTAAAGTCCAACAATCACTCACAGGGCATTTACTTTGAATTAGGTGTGTGTGTGACTGTGTGTGTGTGCATGTGTGTGAGTGCGTGTGCATGCATACATGTTATATGCACACAAACATTATTTGTACACACACACACACATATGTACACCATTTAGAGATGAGTTGAGGTTTATGGGAGGGTCTGAGTGGGTTTTGTGCAGATGCTGTGCTTTAATGAGGGAATCGAGCATCCTGGAGGGTGGTGACCTCAAGGTCTCCTGAACAGATCCCCGGACCATTCACAGGAACCACTATGTTATTGTGCCTGAAATTACACCATGAACATGTTTCCCTCAAGGGTGCTTTAAAAGAGCTTGTGCTGCCGGAGAGAAACTGTGAATTCATTGACAGTGAGGTGTAACTGACTTGCTGACTTAAACTTCTTGCACATCTCTGGATTCATTTAAGATGTCAAGGGGTTACTTCAAATGCACTTGAATTTTTCCTAAACGGGATAAAAATCAGCTCCACCACCCACCAAATTATACATCGAGGAACCAATTTTTGCCCTCTTTCAAGTTTAGAGATGAACACTTTTCCTTGTTTTCAGAATAATTTTATTTTTGCTGTTGACGTTTGCTTTTTTCACGTTCCTCATACAGAAAAAGTTTTAGACCCACACTTGGCTATTTAAATTTTAATTAATTGAAATTAAACACAATTAAAAATTTAATTCCTTCATCGAGCAAGCCTTATTTAAATTTATGAATAGCCATATGTTCCCAGAAGTTACACACTAGAGAGGATGGGTAAGAGAAGAATTCCTCATTCTGAAATGTTCTATTAGGCAACTGTGAAGCAAACCGCAAACCCTAAGTTACTGTCCTCTTCAGAGCATTGGTGTTGAGTTGAAATGGCCACTGGAACATATTCTATGTGAGATGTCCCCAAGAGAACAAAGCCCCTGCCCAGGGGGACCATACAGGCACAGATATAAGAATGTCCACTGAGGCATTATTTGTCCACTGGCCAACAAACATGTCCACCCACAGGAAACTGGATAATAAAATGTGAGATTCTGGTCCATAATCTCTTCCCATTCCCTGAAATTAAAAAATCTCTGACCACCAAAGGGCTGCTCTTGGGGGCAGGGGTGTTTGTATTTTTATGACAAAGCTCATTAGGCAGCAAAACCTGAGCTGCATTGGCACGAGGCTCTTGTTTTATTTGTGCCACTGAGTGTAAATTCCCGAATGACTTGCTGCCCCCTCATTATGGCTCTTGATTATTCAGTGCTGCCCCAGACCTCCACGGGCTCCTGACAGCGTGGTTGATAAGTGTGTTACTCATAAACTCCGAGCAACTTTTAAATCCTGAACTTTAGCTGGACCCACAGGGTTTGGAAAACAGATGGTGGGTCTATATTCATCAATAGCCACCCAGGAATAATCAGATGTGCACATGTAAACATGGTACATAAAGTAGATGAGAGAAAGAAAAATGCAGAATAAAATAGCATTCTGTGGCCAAAGCACTGTCTCCCTGCAGCATCCCTGTGGCTGGTGGACACCCAGGTGTGTGACACAAGCATGGTATAAGGGGGTGGTCCCGTGTGGGCATCCACCTCAGGAGGACGACTCCCACCATGGCAGGCTATGCACAGGGACAGATGAGGGCCAGGTAAGGCTGGGGGTCACTTTGGTCCCATTGGCCCAGTTCTGTGCACCCGGTGTGAGACTCAGTATGCAAATAAACTACAAGAAAGGGTCTTAAATAGCCACTTACTGCTGACCCAAAGGACCCCCAAGCTCGTCCACCTTCTACCTGACAAAATAAGAGCTCCCCACCACCCCTCGTGGGGTGAATCCTGAACTTCAGAAGGAGGTCTGTTGGTTTCCCCATGACCCCCATCCACTCATGACCAGGTCCAGCCACACTGCAAATGGGACATGACCATGGAAGGCCCCACCCCACTCATGCTTCTTCCCTATGCACAAAAGACCACCCTGTGGTGTCCTCTGCTTTCTCTACAACTGAAGACCTACAAGATAAACCAGTGGGTACCTTCTCCCCACCACCCAGCCCCGCTGTGTCTCCTGCTGATGGGTTGTGCTCCTCAGGGCTGCGAGAACCCATGCAGATCAGTGCAGCCCCGATAGGTAGGTTGTGTGCGGGGTGACAACTTGAGCTCCCTGCATCTGCCAGGGGGATTTCTTCATGACCGACAGGAGCATGCCTCATAGCACACAGCAGTGGTTTCCTGTAGCCTCTGGACCCACAGTTTCTGTGGGGACCCGTAGAGTTCACCATCTCGGGCCCCAGTCTCACCACACTGGAAACCGGGTGACCCCAGTAGTTTTTGTTCTTCAAGGTTTCCAGGTGGTTCTGATGTTAAAAACCACTGACTATGATGTCAACCAGCAAAAAGCTTAAATATCAACAGCACGTAATGTCACCTGTGGGTTGCTCTTTACACCGGCGGCTGTAGGTGGGCCCAGAGAAGGTGTCCACTACCCGGGGGTTGGAGCAGGCCCTCAGATGATCTCTGCAATCCCAGGGTCTCTGTCACTCCCGGCAGGGCTCTCCTCCTGCCTTGGTGTGTGAGAGGTGAGTTCAGGTATCGATTAAATTAAAACGGGCAGCGCACCAGCCACGGCATTTGCAGGCAAGTCACTAAGCAGGTGTCTGGCTAATGTTCATCCATTCCAAATGGATTCACCCCTCACTTATCACCTGGAGGGAAGGAGCCCAGCTAATGAGCAACGGGCCAAGGAGAACAAAGCAAATTTTGTGCAGTGTTAATAACAGTCCTGAAAACCGGAGGGTCAAATGATTGCCTTCCGAGGCTGCCTCTCCTCTGAGGCGTGGCATGTTGGCACAGCTGCCAGGATCTCTGAAGGAGGCCCAGACGCAGTGGACTGACCAGGGTGAACTGGGATCCCAAGCTGAAGCCTCAGCCCTGCTCAGATTTTCCTGGTCTTTCTAAATTTGAAAGCAGAATTGAATCAGTTGTCAAAAGCTCACGGCCTCATCGCTCCCCTGCAGTAACCTGCTTCCTTCTGAACATCTCTTCTCTGCAGCAAGGAAGTTAGATGTTAAGAACATTGTCCCTAGTTACTCTCCTTATATCAAAGAAGACATTTGGCATTTGTTTTTTAGGGATTGGCTAGCTTCACTTAGCATAATCTGCTCTAATGCCATCCATTTCCCTGCAAATTCTATGATTTTGTCATTTTTTAATGCAGAGTAATACTCCATTGTGTATAAATGCCACATTTTTTTTTATCCATTCGTCTATTGAAGGGCATCTAGGTTGGTTCCACAGTCTTGCTATTGTGAATTGTGCTGCTATGAACAAGAGTAGGGTCGAAGAGCATGAGAAGAAGATTAACATTAAACAGGGATGAGAGGTGGGAGGGAAAGGGAGAGAGAAGGGAAATTGCATGGAAATGGAAGGAGACCCTCAGGGTTATACAAAAGTACATACAAGAGGAAGTGAGGGGAAAGGGAAAAATAATACAAGGGGGACAAATGAATGACAGTAGAGGGGGCAGAGAGAGAAGGGGGGGAGGGGAGGGGGGATAGTAGAGGATAGGAAAGGCAGCAGAACACAACAGACACTAGTATGGCAATATGTAAATCAATGAATGTGTAACTGATGTGATTCTGCAATCTGTATATGGGGTAAAAATGGGAGCTCATAACCCACTTGAATCAAAGTGTGAAATATGATATATCAAGAACTATGTAATGTTTTGAACAACCAACAATAAAAAATTAAAAAAAAAAGAAGAACATTGTCCCCAAATGGCAATTATCCTCTGGTCACTCATCTCGATTCGGGGACCAAATTGTTTTGTAATTTCTCATTAGGCAGCAGGTAATTAAGAATACAATTAGCAATCGTTGAAATGGCAAGCTGTTGTCCCAGAAAGGATTGAAAATATAGTAAGAATGGAGGTGATCAGATAAAGGGGCTGTGGGGGAAGAGACCAGCTAGGGGAAGCCAGTGGGAGGGGAGGAGGGGGAGGGGGGGCAGGGCTGCAGAGCCAGAGGGCCAGCTGAGCTTCTGCACCACTAGGCGGCTGGTGCTTCTTTGAAAATTCACCGCTGACTTTAAAAATCAATAAATCATCATATCCTCGTGGAAAAAAAGACAGAGTAATTTATATACGTAGGAAAATTAAGATGAGTAATGTGGGCTCTGTGCAGACTGAAAGAGCACATTTGGATGCAGAAATGGATTTTCTAAACCAGATCTCGGAACAGCAGCCTTGTTCTCAAATCGGGATTCTGCTCATCTGAACTTTGTGAAGTAAATATGATTTCAGTATTGTAAAAATAAATAAATAAATAAATAAAAAGCAAGCTCCTCTGGAATCTGACATTTGCATTTAAATAAAAAAGAATTCAAAGCCAGTCTACCCAGAGAAAAATTACTTCCACGTTCTTATGTAATTCCTAGTAAATTCGCCTTTATAAATGTCCTTGTCCTGTTATTCTAAAAACAGGGGTTAATTTTTGTAGCTTCAAAATAAAAATAAAGCCAGTTATTCACGAGAAATATCTCTATGAAGCAGCTGAACCCAGTGAGATTTTTTTCTGCCCCCAAATTCCAGCCAAATGAAAAGAAAATACCTGATACCCATTTCCCACTGTGTGGCTTTACTGACTTCACCTGATTTCTAGATGTCCACGCTCACTGCTGCTGGTGTCCAGGTATCAGAGACACCAGGAGACAGCTGCTCCTCCTCCTTCCCGAACACCGCTCTCTGAGAGCACGTGAGTGACTGTGAACCCCAGGAATACTGCCTCCCTGCTGTCCGATCACCAGGAGGACTGACAGAAAGATGAACTGACCAAGCAGAGCTGAGCACCCTGGACTTCTCAGTGAGGAAGGACATCTCTACAAGGAGCTTCAGGAAGGGCCATCAGGCCAGTGCTTACAGGATTTGCACCTGGGCTGCCTGGGAGGTGGACCTTGCAGGGCAGGGTGCTCCTGGGGATTGGGCCCAAGGCAGGCTCTTGGGCTGTCCACACACCTGCTGTGCAGACCGGGAACTCGGGAAGCCCAGCGGGACCTGACACTGGTCCACAGAAGCAAGATCTATGCAGATCCTTATTGCAAGGCCTTGCCTCCAGGTTTCCACTGGCCTTTCCTGGGCCTTTTGGGGAAAGGTGTCTCACTTATGAGGCTCAGAGACGCTCTAAGAATCTCAGAGCCCCAGGGGCTGCTAAAGGAAGGGTCTTTTCAGGTTGAATGTGGATGTCCACGTCACCGCACGTCACCAGTTTATGATCTGAAGGTATCACTTGACACTCTTTGCTTTAGCCTCAGTCTGTCCATCACAGATCCAGGAAAAGGGGCTACCCAGTGACGTGTGAGGGCACTTCTCCTGGGGACTGTGCTTCTCTGTGTGTCTCTGTGTGTCTCCAAGGAGCTTAGGTCAGATACTGGGGCTGGATGGATGGGAATTTAGGCTTCAGAGTGCGGGAATCCTTTCTGCTGGGGCCTGGCCCTGTTGAGGCATGAGAAAGGTCATCAGAGGAAAGCTCCTTGCTGTTCCAGCTCAGGTCTCACTGAGAACCAAGGGTGTGCAGATCAGCGATCCTGGGGTCCAGAGAGAAGCCTGTTCCTCCCCTCAGGCTTTAGATGGGAGGCACAGTGATGGGAGATCTTGTAGCAAGTCCCACTGAGCAAGCTGTTGGTCCTGATAAGAAAGCCGTTTGGCTGGTTCACAGTTTAATCTTTCAGGAGTGGGCATTTTCTGGAACAAGCGTCTAAATTACTTATGTTGGTCCCAGGGCCATTTGACACAGGGAGGAGGAACTGGGAAGGACCAGGCACATGCCCTCCATTTCATCCTCTAAGTAGTCTTTGCAGAGATGTATATTTCTCCTCTCCCCACTTAAACTAATTCAGCACTTATTTTAACAATAAGTGTACCATGTGCTAAAGGGCAGTTCATGTCACATTTCTTTGTTTATCTTGATGTCATCTGGTATAACTTTGCTCCATCCATCTGGTTTGGCAGTAAATCAAATCTGGCTCTGTTTAGGGGCCTCTTCCTCCCAGGGCCATGAACTCTCCAGATCCCTGGAGCTCGGTCCGTCCAGAGTGAGGATATCCCCTGGCCCCCAGTCGATCCTGGCAGCTCTCCCAAGTGCTCCCAGGTGGGGAGGCCTGAAGGTAACCTGCCTGCGCTTGGTGCTCTGGCCCGAGGAGGCTTCCCAAGGGTTGAGACAGGCTGCCCCACCACCCTAGCTGGTCCAGAACTTTCTTGACTTTGTCATTGGACCCTCGGTTCTGGGTAGTGGCAGAGAGGTGGTCACCCTAACCACAACGTGTCTATCTTCCTCTAAAGTGGTCCAGTTCCCTTGGAACCCCTTGGACAGGCCAATCCCCACATGGCACACCAAGAACTCACCCTTACTAGGAAAATCCAGCACCAGCCAGGAATGCAGACCTTTGAAAATCGAGCCTCCTGTATATGGAGGCTCCTGTCCATTCTGTGTATGGAAATTTACCACATTGAAAATTTTCTTATTAATGCCGGTTTAAATTCTCCCAGTTCTTCTGACCTCCATAAATCTTCCACCTAAAACCCCAGCATTCCACAGACTGGACTGGCACATCCTGAGGCTAGGAGGGATTTCCCTCTCTCATCTTTCCCTGGAAGCCAAACTTATATTATAAAAACATTACTGCTATTTTTAATTTCCGATCTCCTTGAAAACTTTGCTGAGGAAAAAAAATGCCTTTCTTCACTAATGAGTTTCTCAAAATGGGACCAAGGCCAGGTCAGCTTTAGCTCATCCGTGGGAGTGTGCATGGCAAAGGGGTGTTTAATCACAGGTACAGGACACTTATGGCTGCTTTCCAATGATTACCGTGGGCGCAGTCTCCAGCGCCACGCTTTTACTTTATTTTGACATATTTATAATTGCCTGGAAGGATTTCTTAGACAACTACCATTTTTATTGAGACAGAAAATCTCAACGTTACCTAAATGCTAGATGCAACCTTTTATTTATTTCTGTGGTGGATGAAAAATATTGGAGTAATTTAAGGTACGGCTGAGTGGGACAATCAGAAGAGGTAAACGGCCTGATTGCTGTCTTTTTCATTCTAACTAAATCATTTAAAGAATTTTGGTTAAAATGTATGATACAAAATAAAACTACCTGAGTAACGTTCAAGGCCATGTATTTATTAAAATACATGTGAGCGTGTGAGTCAGAATACTCATGAGGCTGTGCCATCTGATCTGCTCCAGTGCCACCGTGGCCTGGCTTCAAAGGCTGTGAGTCGAGCGTTTGTGACTCCTCGGCCAGATACTCTTGAGATGAGAAAGTCGGGTCTGTGCCAGGGAAGCGGCCTCAGGTCAGGTGGCCTTCCTGACTCATCCCTAGTAAGTGGAGGTCCACCCGGGTGGCGTCCGACTAGCTCTCAGCCACCTGCCGTGTGTCCTTCCACCAGGGAAGGTTGGAAGGTATTTTCAAGGCAGACCCAAGCTTCCTTCCAGCCTGCGCCTGGCTGGACCTATTCCCAGCCCGTTTCCCAGGAGCACCTCCACGCCGTTTGGTCACCTCCTCGTGGGGTTGGTTTGGCTCCACCCTGTGGCTCTGCTGCCATGTCTCCGTCTAGCCTGGGAGAACCTGCCTCCCACCGGGACCCTCAGGAAGGCCGTGTCTGTGCTGCAAAAGCACCCCGGCCTGGGCAGAGCGTGGCACGCCTGCATGGCCATGCTGTGTGGGAAGGGCGTGGTGGACGCTGATTAACACCAGAACGGCTGAGACCCTGAAGCTGCCTGGCACCGGGGAAGACGCAGGCCATGCACGGTAGACCTGCTGCGTCGGCAGCAGTTGGTAGCAGCTCTGCCCTGTTTCAGTCGTCCGTTATGAAACACAAAGCCACACACCACATGACTGTTGGCTGGAGGACAGGAGGCAGGACAAACGTGGTGGCAGGTTCTTTTGGTGATAGAAGTCCAGCACAAGCTGCCCTAAGCAAGCAGCTCACTCACTGGAAGCCACTGGAAGGGTCAATGGCAGTTCGTGGTACAGAGGTACATGCCTGCCCCGTACACACCCTGCCTGCAGTGCCCTGAGCCTGGTGTGCCCTAAAAGTCCAGTCAAAGAGGATCTGCTGCAGAGATGGGTGCATGCCCGGGGACACAGGTCACTCTGGGAGATGAAGAAGATGAGCAGGAGGCGAGGGCCACATGGGCAGGTGGGCAGAGAGAGGGAAATGCACAGCGGCCCATCACATGGGGAGGGGAGGGCACCCGTGGACAGAGGTATGAGAAGGTGCCAGGCACTGCAGATGACAGGGGCGGGGGACACATGAACCTCACGGAGACCAAGGGCATTGGTCACTGTGCAGTCAAAACAGCAGCAAGGACCTGAACTAGTAATTTCTTACCAGAGTGTGCAGGAAGGTACTGGAGACAGGACTCAGAAGACGCTAATTACCTGGTAGTAAGAATGGCAGTAGTCATCTCACACACGCACACACACACACACACACAGACACACATGTTGGGTTGTTTAGGAACACGTTCTTCTGGTAGGTATGTATATGTATCATGCATTCACACATACACAGCTATATGAACATATTTCAAAATATATGCGCATATTCCAAACTGTCATATTCTCTGACCTCACAATTAGACTTCTAGATAATCCTACAAAAAACATCTGTACAAACAATGAAAAGGACAAAAGTAGAAGTGTGCCTACTGGGGCATTGTGGAGAGCAGGGGAGAGTGCCACACCACAGATGCTGGTGGCCAGGGGTGTGCTCAACCTCCGGAACAGCCACACGTGGGGAGCACGGCAGCCCTGGGGCAAAAGCAGCAGCCTTGGAGTAAATGCAGCACGGGCACCAGGGGACACCTGTGCAGGGGTCACAGCCTGGTCCTGCCCTACCCCACCCTGCCGCAAAGCTGAGCAGAGGGCTACTGTTCTGACTCCCGCCTCTCAGCTGCCCAAGGACTCCCTGAGGAGTCTGGAAACAGAGACTTCCTCCAGCGGTCCTCGGGGCACTCCCGCTCACTTGGCCTTGAACTGAGCACACAGGCGTGGATTTCACTCCTGAGACCTGTCCCCGCACCCCTAAAGCCTTGGGGATCTTTCCCGCTTTGCTCTCCAAAGGGGCTGCCTCGGGATTATCTGAGTCAACTTATGTGAAAAGGCTTAGCCCACCATAGTGAAGGGGTCCCCGTCCCAGGGGCCATCTCCCCCTGACTTCAAGGGCAGGGGTTCAGTAAGACTATGGCACAGGGTTGTGAGGGCATCTCTGGGACAGCATGAGACCCAGTGAATGACAGACGTGTGGACAGCACAAGACAAGGTCACAGTCTCCCTCCTGGGGCTCTGACTGCTGGGCTCCAGGATTCGCACCAGAGCCTCTCACAAGACAGACACATAGGAGATGGCCCCAGTGGGCCGGGCTTCGGGTACCACCACAGACATGGCCCCTGAGTGCAGCCCACTCGTCTCCTAAGGAGATGGGGGGAATTCTGGTTCTTCTTCCTTCCACTGAGTGAGCCCCGCCCTTCTTTCACGTCCAGGTGAACACCTGGTGCTGGCTCACTGGCATGTCCTACACACTGTCCTCTTAGGGTGCAGAGGCGCCTCTGGTGTGCGGGAGGCACAGATTTTGCACTGCTAGTTTCTTAAGTAAGTTTTAATGAATTGATTTAATTTTAGGAGAAAATGCATTTAAATGTATTTGCTCCAAGTAAATATTTTAAGATCACATTTGCTGAGGGAAAAAGGGGCGTATTTAATTACGCCCGGTTGATTTCCTGGGAGTGGCTTGGGGTTCCTCCCTCCGGGTTGATAGATCATCTTCTACGTCCCTCCTGCCCTGGCGGGGACCACACGAAGACAGCGGAGCCTAAACAGCTGGGTGCTTGGACCTAGAAGAAGGTCGGGGGAGGTCTGTAAAAGCCACATTTCACCACCCACAAACTTGCAGTCTCTAGAGGCGCTGTGCACCGGGATGGGGGTGGGCAGTCACACTAGTTGTGTGTTTTCCCACTCGTCCTCGTCCCTGAACTCTCCTGCAACCCTAGAAGCTTGGGCATTTCAGTCTTCAAACCCCCAGGTGGGTCCAGACCATTACCAGTCCACTATGGAAGCTACGGCTTTAAAGGTTTGTAATCACAAGACCCTGGGCTCCTTAAACCTTGGGATTTGAGTTCTGAACTGAATAATAGGCAAACAAAGTAGTTGTCCTAACAGAAGGAGCCCTTCCAGGTCCCCTGGGTTAAGGAGCCGTGGTCTGGAGGGTGCAAGGTGCCCCGGGGGCGTGCAGGTGCTGGTCTGCCCGTCCTGCCCTCCCGACTTGGTTCTGAGTGGTGATGGTGGCAGGACTCCCGGTGTTTGAGAAGAGACCTGGGTCCCCTTTCCTTTTCTGGCTGCCATGAGCTCCTCAGGCCACCTGGCTCTAGAGGGCAGAGAAAGATGGCCCCATGAGAATTCCAGGCAGGGCGCTAGCTCCCCAGGATTGGCTGGAAAAGTCAGCTCCAGGGAAGACCAAGGAGGTGAGAAGTAAAGAAGACCTCGGTGCACACAGCACCCAGCAAAGGAGAGCTGGGGACTGCTTCTGCCCACGACACTGTCCTGCATGGTCCCATGGGCCCAGAGTCACCTCCAACAGAAAGGCACAGACAGAATGATGTATCGATAGAGTGCCCATGGGTGCCCAGAGGTTAGTCAGAATCAGCGAGGCTCCTCTTGTGACATGAGGCTGAACAGGCCTAGAAATGAGCTCAGGGAGTGTCTACCTGACGAGTGTTCAACTTATGACCGCGGGAGAGCAACCGGCCTTGGGGGGAAACTGTGCTTTGCATTTTGAATTTTGATCTCTTCCTGGGCTAGTGCTTTTGCTCTGCCGGGCCATGGTGGCAAGCCACCGCTCCCAGCTGGCCACCTACCCCAGCAGTACACAACCCACACTCTACCCTGAGCTGGGCTGCCAAGCTCTGACACTCCATGGGTTGGGTGCATTAAAGCCCCTGTTAACATGGATGACGTTTCCCATTGATGACGGGCTTATCAGGACATGACCAGCTCAGGTTGACACACATCTGTGTTAAGTCGATTAGGGAGTCTGAAAATGTGCACTTCAAACACAGAATGAAAGACAGAGATAGAAAGGGAGATAAAAGTGGGAAGGCAGGTGATAGATGATAGATAGATGATAGATAGATAGATAGATAGACAGGAAGGAGATGGAGCTAACTCTTTCTGACACACAGGCCATGTAGACTCATACCTTGGGGACTCTACTCAATAAATGACTGTGCAAAGAAATCAGCTAACAAGGGACTGAATGAAGCAGGTGAAGGTGGACTTGGGGGGCCAGAGTGAGGAGCAAGGGGAGTTGTTCCTCCTTTGCCTCCTCTAGGATGTTGCCTGAAAGGAGACCTAAGTTTGGAATAAGATTGGACGAGTTCTGCCTCCCCTCACCCTCCTCTCTCCTCCTGTGATGGGGGTGGGGGCCCTCTAACAGACACTCATGGGAAAGGTCCCGTCCGCAAGGTGCCCAGCTCCTCCCAGTTATACCTCCAAAAGCCAGAAAATACAGGGAAAAAAACCCTGTCCCAAGCTCATTTGGAGGCTTGGGTTAGAATATGCTCAGTTCAGATTTCACATGCCCCTCCTAGAAGGATAACATCACCGCTTACCCAGCTCCATTGTAAGGATTTGAGACCAAGAGAAGAGGGTGCGAGCTCTTCCACAGAACAAGCCAGACCTGTTTGATTTGCAGAAAGCCATTTTCCAAGTTCAGCCCCAAGTGTGGTTTAAAAATAAATGAGCTCAGCTGGGTGCAGGGGTACACATCTCACTGTCATCTCAGAAACACAGGAGGCTGAGGCAGGAGGATGGGAAGTTCCAGGCCAGCCTCAGCCTTAGGGAGACACTGTCTCAAAATTTTTTAAATAAATAAATAAAGGCCTAGGGATTTAGCACAGTGGTAAAGCACCCCTGGGTTCCACCCCTAGTACCAACAGAAATAAAATATAATAAATGAGCTCACTGGGGTTGGGGTTGTTGAGGTACATGTGGTCTCACCATCTCAAATCCAGAGATAGGCTTAGAACCAAATGCTGCAATCCCTTGTTCTTCCCTGACTGACAATGAGGCCCTGCTCCAGGCAGCCCACATCACAGGGAGATCTGACAGACCTTTACTGGAAGGGGAGGCTATTAATTTGGTCGTGTTAATTTATCATGGTGGAGACCTGGTGCCTCATTTAACATTTACCCCATTGATTTTATGGGGCCTCTTTATAGCTGTTAGGACAGTTGGAAATGTTAAAAGGAAGGGAGATCCCTCTCCTCCTGCTCATTATGCTAGAAGAGAAACTTCCAGACACTGGGAAGCTTATGGTCCTCAGAGGCTCTCAGATGATGGACAGGTGCAGTGTGTCATCCCGGGGCGGAGCAGGGAGCTAACTTGCAGGGTGTCTGGGACAGGCCAGCGAGATGCAGCATGGAAAATTAGCCCAGTAAAACAGCTATAAAATATGAGTCACGGCATCGTAAAAACGTCAAGAGACCAAGCACCATAAATATCCCAAGCAGCCGAGAACAAGGCCCGCTACCTCGTGCAAACCTGGAAATAGCGTGTTTCATAGCTGTGTCATTAGAGTTGTTGTTTAACCATCTCTGAAATAACAGCCAGTGCATTGGGCAGGACATGAATCCACCCTCGAACTTGGGCCACTAACCACAAAAGGGCAGAGAAGGTGGAGACGCTAGGAATAATTTGGCCCACTATTTCCCAAGGCAGAAGTCGATTCTTGTTATGGGGAGAGCTATAAAAGCTTTTCTTTTCTTTCCAATTCTTTATATCATTTAGTGTTTGTTTTCCTTATTTTTTAAATGGATTCTTCATTGAGAAGAAATAATTGTATGCATTTATTAAATATGTGTCTATTGTGAGATGGACAAATCAGGCTCATTAACATATGCAAGGCCTCGCCTACTTGACCTTTGACTTGAACTTGCTTATTCTAACAAGGCCACCCCCCCACCCCCCCACCCCCGCAGGGTCTCCTTCCCATCAACTCCTGGACCATTTTCTTTCTCTCTAGGGGAGATACAAGGATCTTTCCAGCGACCCTCTTATCACAATGGTTTCATCCCTCAATCAACACGCCGCCTGGTTTGCTGTGTTTCTGCTTCAGGAGAACTTATGAATCCACACTGCTGATTCATGAGCACTGAACTGGCCGACCTCACTCTGACTCGGATCCCAATGGAGCTTCTCTGTGTCCTCTCCATGAGGCACAGCACTCCTGTCTTCCCACTTTGGCAGGTGAAACAGCAAAATCAACAGCCAAGACCACAAAAATGCAAAGAAATGATCACCACACAGACTGCAGTAAAGGCTCTTGTAATGGCAGGTCACTGCAATAATGATGGGGGTGTGGGTAGCCCCTCTGCACCCCACCCAGGAAGGGCAGTGCAGATCTTGCCGTTCCTAGCACTGTAGGTCTCCTCTTCTCCAGGGCCTTCCCCCGACTCTCAGCATGACCCGGGCAGCAGCGAGGCTGCTCTCTGAAAGTCTGACCCACCCCTTAGCTAACCTAGTAGACATCATGCATGGTTTTTTATAAAGACTGCAGAAGCAGAGGCTGGAGGTGGCCATTGAGCTATTAGGTGGATCAAACCTGTTTCCCGCTCTTCCTGAGCACACAGCGAACCTCTCTTGGCAGCCTGCCTTGCAGTTGTGAGCATCTCTCACTGAGCAAGGTGAGCAGCTGGGACACACAGCATGTCAAGGCCAGATCTATGGCCTTGTCACTCCGTTCCTGCTCGTTAAGGATGGAGGTGTCTCAGGATGGGAGGAGCCCCCCCCCCACCAATGTACCACCCACAACTATGGACTGAACTTTCTATGAATGAGAAGTAACCATCACTAGACTGTAGCTATTACTCCTGTGGGGCTGTATTGGCTCTGGCATGGGGTCTTAGCTACAGGAGAGAACAGGAACCACTAAGATCCAGTTAATGGCAAACCTGGGTTTCTTTGGCCAGCACAGGGGTCTCAGAGCTCTACTGGTTGATTTCAGAGAAGCAGGAAGTGGCCACAATGGTAACTCCACGTACTGCAGACGCTGAAGACCCTTTTGGGATCCCAGTCTGAGACACTGATGAGTTTATTGTGAGGGCTTGGACAGTCCCTTTCACTCCTGCTGAATTTGTGGGGGTGGACATGGAGTATCTCATTCCACCCGACAAAAGCAGACTTTGTATCTGCAATGATGCAAATGTTTTCAGTCCACAGTCTGCAAAATGTATTGTCTTGTTGGTTTTCCAGTGAGGCTTAGGTTTTCCCCTTCCTCTCCTGGTAGTCTTCCCTGAATCCACTGATGCCACCTGTCACTCATCTCTGAAGGGCTAGACGGTGGATACTTGGGGAAGGACTTGCAAAAGCAAACTCACAGACCCTGGAGCGGGCAGGAGGCTTCAAGGACAGAGCCCTGCACCTCCTCACACCTGCAGAGCTGACCCAGCCTCCCCTCCAGCCATGGACCATGAGTGTGACTCCAAGTTTGTCCAGAATGCTCTGCCGTGAGGGTGTTGCAGACATGCCTCATCTGTTTCAATTTCTGGTTTGCACTGACGGAGAAAAGCAATCTATCATCTCTTAGGGAAAAGCCATTTGGAGGAATCCATCTTGTGCATTCATATCAGCTCTGTGGCTGATGAATAGCAAATAGCATCAGAGAAAGAAAGAGAGAGACAGAGAGGGGACAGGAAGGACAGGGAAGGAGGGAGGAGGGGAGGACAGAGGGAAGAAGGGAGGGAGGGAGGGAGGGAGGGGGAGGAGGGCGGGAGGCAGGGGGCGGACGGAGAGGAGGGAGTGTGGGAGGAGCGAAGGGGGAGGGGTCTCCTGGGAAACAGCCCTCAGGCCATTCTCCATGCAGTGGACTGTAGGCGAGGTAAAGTGTGGGTGAAGCTGACCACTCCCTGGGTTTCCTCCTGTCCGTGGCTAAATCGACCTGAGATGGTGTCGTTTCTCAGGGAGGCCTCCCTGTAATTCCCTTCTCCTCCCCTTCCCGCCCAGCGGAGCCAGCTCAGCGTGGGAAGCAGATGCCCTCTCCGTGCTTGGGTGACCAGAGGCTGCTCCTCGGGGTGAGGATGGCCCCACGCACACTCACCCTGGCTGCCGTGCTCTCTGCTCTTCCCCAGCGTGAACTCACTGGCGACCTCCCTGCGTCCCAGAACAGCAATGAGGCCCAGAGGTGAGGGAGGCCGCCCGGGCGTGGACAGCTGGCAAGTGGCAGAGCCGGGACTGGGACACGTGTGGCCTGGCTCCTGCCCCAGCCCACGGCAGGGCCTCACAAGGTCAGGACGCCTCGCTGCGCCAAAACACGTTTCCCAAAACAGAAGTGGAGCTTTGGAAGAGATAAAGAGGAGGATTGCCAAGCTCTGATAAGGCCTTTGGCTTTCCAGGACAAAGACCTAAAACCCAGAAACGCACCCTGCACCAAGGCACTGGGGGCCCCTGCCAGGTTTTCATCACTACAACAAAACACCTGAGTTAAACAACTGAAAGAAGGAAAGCTGGACTCTGGTCCAGGGTTGGCTGGTTCCACGGTGAGGCAGGACAGGACGCAGGAGGGTGTGGTGGAGGAAGGCAGTTCAGCTCACGGAGGCCAGGAGAGAAAACAACAGCAGGAGAGGAGGCGGGGCCAGGGACAAGCAAAACCCTGCCAGGGCAGGCCCCACCCACCTACTCCCTCCACCCGGGTCCCAGCTCCCACAGCTTCCACCACCCAGTAATGCCATCCAATAGGAATCCCGATGGCTTCATCCACTGATGAGTTCAGGCCCCCACTGCTACGCTGGGGCCAGAGGGTCAACCCAGGAGCCTTTGGGGGACAAAGGAGAGCTGTGGGCAGATCCATGTGTGCCTCTCCATGGCACACATACCAAGCAAATACCAGGTGGGGACACAGGAGGAAGGAGGCGTGTGCCAGGAGTCCCCCATGTCAGACTTTGATGAGGGACTTCTGGCCTCCAGAACTGTAAGAAACATTTCTGTTTTTTTAGCCAACCAGTGTAGGGTATTTTCTTATAGCAGCCCAAGAAGACTCAAATATAAAACACATACTGCTATTTATACATCATTCAGAGGTAAATAAACAGATGATGCTTACAAACATACATATATATATATATATATATATATATATATATATATATAAATGTAGAAAACTATACATGTGCGTACAGATGGATATATTGTACATATGTGTATATTTTTCTCTTTCATGAGACTAATGTGGATATTTCATAATATTTTAGAATTTATCAAAAATGTTAGCAAAGCATTCATTTTTATGCATTCCAATAAGTAAATTAGTTTTATGTTAAAATAAAACAATTTTATCACTTTTACTAAAATAGAGACAACTGAATTTATTTTTGCTGTAGAAATTTATATGACAAAAATCTATGCCATAAAGTTTGGATCAAAGACTATGCAGACAAGAATGAATTAGGAGTGTGGGAAGTTAAAATCTTACAGTCGTATGAGGCAGCTAATTAATAAAAATGTCTTACAGTCTTTCTAAATCTTGTGATGGTCATGGTGTTCCTTAGCTTCTCAAAATGTGTGATTTTGTGTGGTTTCTTTTCAGCTTCCAAATAAATATTGACTTTCATACTTTTTTCATTTATAACTTTGTATATTTTTAGAGGATTCCAAAGTATGAAAACGCCTAGGCATGCCTCAAAATAGCACTTCAGCATCTCTGGGGGGATTCTGCAAGGAACAGCAGCTTTCCTAGGTCCCCCAGGTGAGATTCAAGTTCAGCTGGTCCATGGGGGCATGCGAGGCCCTTGAGCCACAGTGGTCAGTGACCCTTGCCCACAAGATTCTCAGGGGCAGCCAGAATGAAAAAGGCGTGGAGGCCATGGGAAATCTCACCAATGGTCCCCTCTCCTGCCTGTTTCGCCAAATCCTCAGCTTCAGAGAAACATCAAATAAGAACACAGCAAGAACCTGGGACCAGAGAGCCCTCCTGGTATCCTTGGGGACAGTGTCAGATTCTGGATCATGGAGAGCCAGGGCAGGGCTGAAAGGAAGTCTTCTGCTAGGCTTGGGCCATGCAGACGTAGAAGGGAAATCAGGTTGACTTACAGTAGGTGCAGCAACGTGATGTCATCTCTTACCTGTTGGGGTTTGTGGACTGACTTTGTTCTCTCTTATTTTTAAAGAGCACTGTCTCCCTCCCTATAGGTGGAGAGTATTGAAGTTACTTCTTGTCATAAAGGGACAATGGCAGTTTTGTCTGCATAATTCGGGGTTTTGGACTCAGGGACCAAAGTGTGTGACATATACTTCTACATCTGCCTTTCTTTGGTTTTCTGACTCCCTGAGCTCTGATTCCTTGAGTATCCACCTCTGATGGTTATTTCTGCTGTCCAACCAGTGTACCCAGCTATTCTCTGGGCATTTTCCAGCATTGTATTCACTCTTTCTTGAAGTTGGGTGTGGCTGTGCAGTTTTCTACGGGGAAGTGAAACTTGAGTAGAAATGACATCTTACATAGTGGTTGGCGACAGCTGCGTAACAAAACATCCCAAAACTTAGGACCTCAAAACAACCAACAATTTTGTTGCTTGTGCATCCATGTGTCTCTCAGCCATTCAGCTGATCTGGGCTGTGCTCTGCTGATCCGACATGATCTCATTCAAGTGTCCACAGCACCTGGCCAATCCACCTAGAGTCAGCCTCACCCCAGGCCTGGGGTGGAGCTGGTGGTCAGAGTTCTTCAGCACCCAGCAGACTAGCCTTGGTGTGCTGTAGGAAGAGAATAATGGATGAACCCCATCAACAATCCCTTTGGAGCCCCAGCTCACATCACATTTGCTGTGGTGCCAGTGGACAAGGCCAATCAGAAGGCTATCCCAGACCCAAAGAGTGGAGAAGCCCCCTTGCTGCTGATGAGGTGAGTTACAGACCCATATTGTAAGGCCATGGGCTCTGGGAAGGGGTTGTTTATCCCTAACTTTATGGTCTCTCACTGGTCACTTCCAGGTGGCATCTGTAAATGCCAGCCAGCCATCTTCACATTCCCTTTCTCTCTGTATGGTGACATTTCAGAGGACAGCTATTCCAGCAGCCAGGGTCCTAAAGTGCAGATGCTGTAGAGCAGACTCCCAGGCACCCCTGTGAGGGAATCAGGGTGCAGTGAGAAACAAACACCAAACTTTTCTTCAATGTGTTGTTAGGCCACTGGGAAATGGGATTGTTGTTACTGCAGCACAGTGTCACTCATGCTGCCTAATTTGCCCACGGAGAGGAAACAGTCACCTAGACTCAGGGCAATCCACAGGAACTATAGGGAGCCAGTGTCTTCAGAATAAAGGCAGCTGACAGTGTGCCTGTCATCTGTAGTAAATTAATCATCCAATTGCATAATCACGAGGAGCATCTGTTTGTAAGAAGGTGGCATGACTCTGTTAACCTTGCTCTTGGCTGCGTGAAAATCTAGTCTAGTCACTGCTGAGAGCCATTGCCAAGTAGGAATGACGCATGGCAATTTCTTTGTCAGCCTACCCAATGTTGCTTAGAGGGAGGACTCTCCATTGTGAAAATGGACTTGCCTTGGACCCAGGTCATTTGCAGTGACATTGCATGAATGTTTGAGAAAGGTGACCCTGCTCAAGGACCAGGGTGGATCCGGGTTTAGGGAGGATCCTGCTGGATTAGGGTGGGTCCAGGTTTAGGGTGTATCCTGCTGGGAATAGGGAGTATCCTGCTGCCTCAGGAGCCCACCCGCTCCTGGAGTTCCCATTGAGTTCTCGCGGGATTCAGAGAGTATTTTGGGATGCAGAGCCCGGTGGAGGTGTGGATTTTCCTAGAACGTGCGTGTAGAGTGCCAGTGACAGTTGGGGAATAAAGAGTTGCTGTTTGAATCTACAAGGCTGTGAGTGGCTCGGTTATTTTGTGCCCAGCTAGACTGCGGCAGTTGGTGGTCCGTAAGGGGAACGCCTGAAGCTTAGAGGTAAGTGAAATTGCTCGCCCCTGAGGGAAGGCGAGAGAATTGGTGACCATTTCAAAAAACAATGTGTTCTTGTTTTGATTTATTTTGTTTTTATTTCAGTTTTGCCTGTCCCTAGAACTTTCTCAGGCAAACTGGGAAAAGTGGTTGACTCAAGGTTTGAAGTTGTTCACCCCTAAGGAAGAAAAATTGTTAGAGGAAAAAGGCACCCCAGTAAGACCAAGAACAGTTAGGGCATATGTTGATACAATACAAAAATGTAGCCCATGGCTTTTTAAAGACGAGTTATTAAGTATATCAATGGGACCATCATGGTATCCTGTAGAAGGATTTTTCTTCAGCAAGAAAGAGATGGCTAGTTCTATTTACTACACTTGTCTAAGATCTTGGTTTTTACAGACATCTGATTAATTTACAAAGCTAAAGTGTTGAAACATCAACCACTAAATATAAAAGCAAGTACTCTTTACTTATTAAGTTCCATAAGGTAATATATTTAAACATTATGTGTGTTTTCATAAATTGGTAAATGGCAAAAAGTTTAATATTGCTTTGTGTCTGTGTCTTTGCTGAAACAAGGTTACTAAGTGTTGAGATTCTATCAGGTGTAATTTATATACAAAGAGTATAAGAAATTTCAGTTTGGTTTCAATTATAGTATTATAGTACCATAAAAAATGAAAATATTTAGAGTAATTTATCTAAATTCAGAAATTTTATAAGGGTTGTTTCACAATGTAAATTTTTAAAAAGGGTTAAAGGCTACAAAAGAGATATAAAAAGATTCAAGATAGGGAAATATATTTTAATATAAAGGTTAAAAAAAGAAATGTTTCTAGATGAGATAATCTCTGTGTGGTAAAGTAAAAAGTTGTAAAATGCCATTTAAAAAGATTTTGAGGAAACTAGACTTACTTTAAAAGCTTGAGAAAGGAAGAAATAAGAAAAAGGTATTTGTACATGGCAGATTGAGACAAAGCTTCTTAATGGAGTAAAAAAAAAAAAGCCTTTGGTTGAAGGGCAGCCATGTAAACTAACATTAAAGTGATTTAAACAAAATCTAAGCCTCGTTTAAAAGAGTGAAGCTGTAGGTGGTGAAAAAGTACATTTAAAAGTACAGTATAGATGATAATTGGAAATCTTTAAAAGGTTAAATTGAAGGTGGTTGAGATACCTTCATAGCGGAAAAAAAAAATTAATGTTTCTAGATGAGATAATCTTTGTGTGGTGAAGTAAAAAGTTGTAAAATGTCTAAGTAAGTTGCAAAAGGCTTTAAAAGGTTAAATTGAAGGTGGTTAAGATGCCTTCATGATGGAGGAAAGATTGTGTCATTCGAAGCCTAGTTAATCTTAAAAGCATTGCTTAAAAAAAAACATGAAAATGGGAAGATAATAGGATAAAAGATATTTGGATAAAGAAGATTAAAAATTTGAAGTGAAAAACTTTAAAGACAGAAGTACAGAAAGGTAAAAAAATGATAGAGAAGATGTAGGAAGATTAAAAAAAGATGTAGGAAGACAAGAATTTTAAACCCACAAAATAGGAAGAAAGAAAAAAAAACTAGGAGGAAAAAAAAGAAACTAAGGGTGAATGTACAAACCTTAGAGAAAAAAAAAACTAGAAGATAGAAATAAGATAGAAAATGGTTGAAAATGTCAAGTAAAGGTATTTCAGATAGAAAATGCAAAAAGCTAAGACAACTATTAGATACAGACATTCAAGATAGAAAAAGGTAGAAGAGAGAAGTTTAAAGTCAAATATTGGATAAAATAGAAGAACAAGGAGATTATTAGTAATTTTTTTTCAAAAAGCCCATCAACTTTAATTTCTGGTGGTGCAGAAATTAGAAGTCTCAGATGAGGGTGTTAAAATTTATAGACAAGAGCCAATTTAGAAAACATTAAACTAAAATAAAATTGGTTTAAAACCACATCAAAAAATTAAAAGGACTAAAGTAATTCTAAAAACTAAGGCAAAATGCTTTTGGAAGACTTAAATTTAAAAGGATCTTTAAATTTCCAAAGGATGCATATAGGATATTTTGGAATATCATCCCTGAAGAAAAATCAGTTAATGTTTTACTTAACAGGAATCCCATACAATCCACAGGGACAAAGCATAGTTGAAAGAGCTCATCAAACTATTAAAATGTACTTATTAAAGCAAAAAGAGGGAATTGGAAAGGGGTACATATCCCCCAAAGATAAACTTAAAATAACACTTTTACTCTAAACTTTTTAAATTTGGATTCATCAGGACTTAGTGCTGCGGAAAGGCATATGCATCCAAAAAATGTAGATAAGCCTAAGGTACTTTGGAAGGATATTCTAACAGGACAATGGAAAGGTCCTGACCCAGTGATTGTCTGGAGTCGGGCTTCTGTTTGTGTGTTTCCACAGGGAGATCAGCAACCGATTTGGATTCCAGAGAGACAAACCAAAGCGATTTCTACAGACCAAAAAGAAGATGATTTGACTCAAATCCATAACAGCTGATATCCAGAGCTCCAGCTAGGCTATTCTTACATCTGCGACAGTGATTAACCAGGATGCTTTTTTCAATATCTATTTTAGTATTGCCTTTTCCCACATCATAAATTCTATTTTATTTTTTGAGCTCATACAAACCGAGGTTAATGTTTTTCTGATCAGTTTTATTTTTTGACTGTGGAGTTTTTAAATATTGCAATGGAAATTTCACCTGTGTAAAGCTACAAGGCCTTTACTATTGTCTTATGTGTTGTATGTTATGTGTGCACACTTCTGTTTTGTGTTGTATGTCTGTATGTGCATATGTCCATATTTCATATATGAGGAGCGCTCATGAAAAAATTGATCTGAATTTTTTTTATTCACGTGATTTAAATGGTTTAATTTAAATTAGGTAAATATCTGTTAAGGATTGTTTTTAAAGGAGGTTAACAGATCTGTTTGTTTACTTTCACCTTTCCTTTTCATTATATTTAATAATTCTGTTCAGGATAATGTCTATTTAGCATCATTGCCAGAATTCCTATCTTCATCCCAGTGCCGGTGAAGACAAAAATAAAACCAAACTACAGCTTCTATGATAGCTATCACAGTAAACTATATAAACTGATGCATCAATGAATATAACTCAACAAGTAATGCTCAATCAAGGAGTTGATTTACTTTGGGAGGAAATGGACATATTGATAGACTCCTCCACTTTGAACTGCTTGCAGAACTTGCCTGGACTATGTATCACTTGTATACATTGTGAACTATCGTTTGGTGCAGCGAATTGTGGTAGTGCTGGCATATCTTTGCTGATGGTGTCACCAGTGATGCAATTTTTCCAAAGGAGCCGTCAATTGGCTTGGTGTCGTGGCATTTCTGTATTCTCCTCCCTTCTGCGAGTGATGGTCTAAAATTTGGGGGCCAACAGAGGTGAGGCAAAGAACCTCACCCCCCCCCACTGGCACCAAGGCCAAATTTGGGGGCCAACAGAGGTGAGGCAAAGAACCTCACCCCCCCCACTGGTGCATAGGCCTATCCACAAGTATGGCTGTATGCTGGACCGGTAGTCAGTGATGGGTATGATCCAATTGCAGTGGTATCAACCAGATTCAGAGAGTATTTGGGGATGCAGAGCCCGATGGAGGTGTGGATTTTCCTAGAACGTGCGTGTAGAGTGCCGGTGACAGTTGGGGAATAAAGAGTTGCTGTTTGAATCTACAAGGCTGTGAGTGGCTCAGTTATTTTGTGCCCAGCTAGACTGCGGCAGTCACAGCAATTTTTACCCAGAACGTGGATCTGTCTTGGCCAGGCTTGCTTCCCTCTGCTCTTGACTGCTAGGAATGCTCATTGTCACGCCTCCAAACAAGCAGGCTGGGTCCTCCCCACCAAAACCAGATTCACACATTGAAAATGCAGCAGTGCACGGACCTATGTGTCAGATCATGTGCAAAAGGCACCATTTCTGTGCTTGTGAAGCCCCGTCACAGTCTCACCATGCAGCCTCAAAGGACCACGAGGCTTTTGGTAGGGACCTGTTTTAAACTGGGCAAGAAGCAGGGGAGTCTTAAAGGCACTTCTTTAGAATCCTGTCTTTGTCCTTCGTAGCTCGTCTGTATCTTTTTAAAAAATTAAATATTCCCAATGGCACCAGCCTATGTCTCAGCCTCTGAAGAGGCCACTTTATAACCAGGGCCACTGGCTGGAAGTGCCCTCTCCTGTCCCTTCGGGCAGCCCACAGGCCTCTGAGAAGCCTCCGCACAGCACTGATGGCAAGGGGAGCTGAGACCTCCGTGCAGAGAGTCCCATCTTTGGGAAGGCTCCTTGTCATTGTCGGGATCATCCGGCTATCAAACTGAGGTCCTCTCGATGGTGCCACCCTCCAAAGAGACTGAGCTAGAAACTCAGAGAAAAGCAAACCAGGGACGTCCAGTGAGTGGGAGAGGCCCACACAGACCGCAGCTTCCCAACAGACAGACCAGGGTGCCACTTGCTTAACCTGCAAACAGCCCCCAGGAGCCCCCTTTATGATGGACCCGTGGAAACAGGAACCCAGGGCCCAGTCGTCCACTAGAGGAGGCGCTGCCAGGCGGCCTCTCCAGAGTGAGTGGATTTGTTTTCTAACCTTGGAGTTGGAGACTTTGGAGCAGGATGGAGGAGACAGACCACAGACCAGGTGCACTTCCTGCTTCATTCTGGGGATGAGTGAGGCAGGGTGGAGGGGGAGAGGGAAAAAATACAGGATTAGGGTTAATTGTGATGCACTCTTCCCTCTTTTCTGTTTTTGCCAGTTGTTCAATATTCCATGCATGGTTCAAATAGTAAAGGTAAGAACACGACTATGATGAAATATGTAAATAAAGGTCAAAATAGTGAGCTCATTATTCAAGGTGCTCGGCTCTAATAGGATGAATACTCAACCAATAGCAGCCTTCGTGGTAAGGACAGAAACTGTTTCTTTTGCAGAGGAGAGATTTGGACGTCTTTACTCTGTGAATTGCTTCAGGTTCTCTGTGGCGTGACATGGGACTCAACTGCTCCCATCCTTCTTCACCCTCATCCTCTGTGGGTTGGCATTTCCTCCTCTTGGCTTTCATCTCATGGTCTCAATCTGGCTGCAGCAGCTCCAGGCACTGCATGTATGTCCCAAGCAGAAAGGAACCAGGGGACAAAGAGAATTTTATCTTAGGGGTTCTCCCAGCAGGACTTCCCCCTCTGGCTGCAAGAAAGGCCATAAAAGTGAATTCCAATAAAGGGGATCCAAATGCTAGGAGCAGCGACTGTCAATCAGAATCCACATATTGTGGATGGGCATTTTGCTCCTCAGCCAAATTTGGGACTTCATCAGGAAGGAAACACTAGGCCTGAACTGATGGTGGGTGAGTCAAACGGTCATCCCTTGCATTCACCAGCCCTCCCGTTCTTGTCTAGAGCCTTAAAGACACCTGATCTCCTTGGGGACCTTCCACAAAGAGCTGGTATCTGTAAGGATCAGGACCCAAAGCCTCTGGTTCTGAATCTACTGACTCAGCTTTGGACATGTCCCATGGAGCTGCGTCTCAGAGCTGCTTTTCAGCTGGTGGCCACCAGAATCCAAGTCTGCCCACTCTGAACACGCACTTGTTAATTCTGAAGCCGCAGAAGCCCCGTCAGTGAGTCTTGGCCCCTGAACCAGCCACTGTGTTCCTGGTGCACAGCCTGTGACTCCCGCAGGAGAGCAGAGTCCTGCTCTGGGTGACAACCAAGAACGTCCCCAGCAGAAGGAGACTCGCTCCCCTGCTCGAGGAAGCCTTGTGGGGAGGAGCAGAAACAGGCAGCCTGGAGCAGAGAGCGCCACTCCAAGGCCTGTGCCCGCTGTGCCCATGTCTGCAGAGGGTCCCTGGTGGGCTGTCCCCGCAGAGACTCACATCTGTGAGATCCTAGACCCAGCGTTTCCCTCTTTTGCCTTCTGTTTTGAAAACAAGACAAACGATCTCTGTTCTGGAAGCCAGGAAGAGTGACTAATGTCACATGAGCCATCAAGACCAGAGACTCTATTCCTTGTTGGGGGAGAATGACCAGGAGGAACACCCTGGGCCTGGTGTCTTCATGACCACAGAACTGTGGGTGGGACCACAGTGGACCACAGTGGACATGTCCCTCTAGCAGAAAGGAGGGCTCCAGGCCTCCTGTGGCCCAGGGGAGTGGGGTCTCACCCCAGCAGCTGCCAGGCCTCCACTGCCTGGACCCTCTGCTCTCTTTCCTCCCTCAGCACAGCACCACCACTTGGGGGTTGAGTGGAAGTTCTTGTTTGGACAGAGAAGGGGCCAAGGCTGCATTGCTTTCTCCTTTGGACAAGGTTGTGGATTTACCCCTTTGTTATTTCCTTTGGGCAAATCATTCTTGCCTGTGGAACATGAGTCCCAGCAAGAGTGACAGAATCACAGCGAGTTAAGAACCAGCCCAGGGCTAGTCCTCACTGAGGTTGTCTCTGAGCCCAGAGAAGGACGCGTTGCGGGATGTATTTGTGTGGAAGGGTACTTTCCCTGTCGCTCAGCTGTGTCTGCCTGGGTAACTATGCGCCAATCACAGCCTCCCCCTGGGCCAAGCTCCCTGTCACTTTCAGGGGCAGCCTGTCTCCTTTAATTCAATTATTAAGAGTTTAAGGCACAGAACACATAATAATATGGTAGTCCTCCCTAAACCCTTTTTAACTTATGATTTATTTGATTTTCATGTATTATTTATTTGCATATTCAGCAGCTACCATATGCAGCCTGAGCAGGCCAGGTTTTATAATATTTCCCCAAATTATTGTGCTAATCAAATGAGGCAATTGTTGCTCGAGAGCAGAACAGTGTCCTACATGACCTAAGTTCTCAATAACATCACCTAGTGCTATAATTAGCTGCCTATGCTGTTAATTCATCCGCTTGATAGCTCTTGCTGAATATCAGCCTACGTTGGGCTCCCTGTACTGTAAGGGTAAAAGAAATTGAAGTTAAAGCATAAAAGTTAAAGGGTAAAACACCGGGTGTTGTAAAAGTTTCTAAGCTGCAATGTCTGAGTTAAATTTCTGTAGCTGTTAAGACAATGCTTAGAACCGCCCAGTAAACATTTCCCCTGATTGTCTGATTGTTGAATAACTGAAGGGTTCTGTGTGGTTGCACGCAGGCCTTGCAGGGCCTGAACCAATCAGTTTGAATGTGTACTCTCCTTAGGAATGACCTATCACTCCAGCCTGACCTGTTCCCGCCAATGAATGAACCAATCATGTTTAGGAGTTGTTATTCAATTTTCCCGCGCCTCATGATGATTTGTTCTGATGTATACAAAGCCCTCCGCCCTCCCCCAAAAAGTGTACTTAAGCAGTGCTCAGCCCCTGCTCGGGGCTCTGGCTGCTTTCCCTTCTTGAGTGGGCACAGAGCCCCAGCATGCTGGTTCAATAAATCCCCCTTCTGCCAATTGCATGAGTGGTCACTTGGTGGTCTCTTTCTCTGACGTTTCGCGGGACCCTTACAGTACACGCCAAGAGAGGCTTCTTCAAATTCTTTCTTCAGTGTCCTATAGTTTTCACTGTGAATGTCTTTTACCTCCTTGGTTAGATTTAGTCCCAAGTACTTTATTTATTTTTGATGTTATTGAGAATTGGATAATTTGCCTGATTTCTTTCTTTGAATGTTCACTATTGGAGTACAGGAAAGCTAATGGTTTTTTAAATGTTGATCATGCATCCTGATACTTTGCTGAATGGGTTCATCAGCTTGAGAAGATTTTGGGGTTTTGTAGATGTAGGATGATGTCACTGGGAAACAGAGATTGTGTGGCGTCTTCTCTTCCTATTTGTATCCTTTAATTTCCTTTTCTTGACTGATTGCTCTGGCTAGTGTTTCAAGAAATATATTGAAGAGAAGTTGTAAGAGTGGACATCTTGGTCTCCTGATCCTGATTTTAAAGGAAATGCTTTCAGATTTTCTCCATTCTGTATGATGTTGGCAGCGGGTTGTTGAATGTAATGTTGAGGTAAATTCTGTCCATGCTAGTCTCTCCAGCATTTTTGACATGAATGGGTGCTGGATTTTGTCCAATGCTTTTTCAGCATCTACTGAGATGATCACATGACTCTGGTCCTTAACTCTATTTATGTGGTAAATTGCATTTATTGATTTGCATACATTGAACCAAATTTGCCTCCTTGGAATGGCTCACTTGATCCTGGTGTACAATCTTCTTACTGTGCTTCTGAATGCAGTTTTACAATATTTTAATAAGGATTTTTCTGTCTACTATTGATTTTGGAATTATCTTATTCTTCTCTTTCTAGGGCCTTGAGGTGTAATATTAGAATATGTATTTGGAATCATTCCATATTTTTACTCTAGGAGCCCAATGCCATAAGCTTTCCTCTTAGAACTGCATTTGTACTGTTCCAGAGATCTTTGACATGCTGTATTCCTATTCTCCTTTGTTTCTAATATTTTTTTAAAAATTTCCCCCTGATTTCTTCTATGATTGATTCCTCAAAGTTGTATTATCTAATTTCCACCTATTATGATATTTTGTTTTTAATCATGTTGTTGATTTTTAATTTCATTCCATATAATCTGATAGAAGGTAAGGAATTTTCTCTATTTTTGATATTTGCTAAGACTTGCTTTATGTCCTAAAATATGGTCTGTTTTAGAGGCAATTCCAAGTGTCACTAAGAAGAAAGGAAATTCAGTCGTTTGTGGATGAAATATGTGAGAGATGTCTGTGAAGTCCATTTAATTAATAATATTTTTTAATTCTGAAGAATCTTTACTTAGTCTATGTGTGAAAAACCTAACTAATGGTGAGAGAGGTGTGTTGAAGTCACAAGAATTATTGTATTGTAGACTATTTGATTCTTTATATTGAAAAGATTTGTTTTATGTAAATAGGTGCACCAAAGTTTAGGGCATAAATATTTGCAATCATTATATTTTGTTGTTGAACGATTCCCTTAAATAACATGAAGTGACCGTCTTTGCCTCTTCTAATTAATTTTGACTGGAAGTCTCCTTTGTCTGTTATGAGAGTAGCTACCCCTGCTTGCTTGGTTTTTAACTGCATGGTATATCTTTTTCCATAATTTTTTTCTTCAAACTATGGATATCTTTTCCTTTTCACCTATTGTGAAAAATGTATGTTTGGGACTTGTTTTGAATCCACGCTGCCAAACTATGTCTTTTGATTGGAGAATTAAAACCATTGGTGGTGTTATTATAGAGAGATGATTTTTATTTCCTGTCATTTCAACTTGTTTCCAATGTTTAATTCAGGTTTAATCCTCCTTAAATTGACTATTCTTTTAGAAATATTCATTCTTATGGTGACTCTGATTTCTATTTTTAGTTTCTTTTGCATGAAAAATTTATTGAGTATGATTTGTAGTTCAGGTTTAGTGATATGAATTATTTTTGTTTCTGTGTATCATGGAAGCTTTTTGTTTTATCTTCAATTCTGTTGGGTAGTTTTAGTGGTAGAGTAATATTGATTGACACCCACATTCTTTCAGAGCTTGTTCTATATTATTCCAAGTCCTCATGACTTTTAGGATCTGGGCTAAGAGATCTAAAGAAATCCTAATTGATAAAGTGAACTGATATTTTTCTCTTTCAGTTTTTAAAATTCTATCTTTGTTCTATGTATGAGGTGTCTTAATTATTAGGTCTTAGGATATTTTTTCATCTTGCCTATTTGGAGTTCTACATCCTTCTTCTATTTGGATTTCCATCTTTTGCCTAAAGTTAGGAAAATTTCCTGATATTATTACATTGAAAAGATTGTGGATTCCTTTAGTCTTTATTTCAGTGCCTTCATCTGTGTCAATGATTCTTAGCTGTGGTCTCTTGATGTTATCCAAGATTTCTTGAATATTTTGGTCATGTTCTCTTCCTTATTATAGACTTTATTTCCAGGATTATGTACTTTGTTTTCAAGGCAAGAATCTGTCTTAAAAGTGGCCTAATCTATTAATGATGCTTTTCAAAGAATTTTTAATTTGATTTATTGAGTCTTTCACTTCCAGGATTTCTGTTTGGTTCTTTTTCAGAATCTCGATCCTCATTTTTCAGTGATCTTTCACTTCCTGTATTTTCTATCTAAATCCATTTCTTACAAGTTTTAATTCTTTGTATATTGTAAATTTTTTCTCTAACATTTTCTCCATTGTTTTATTGAAGTAGTGTGAGCTGTTTGGGGTGGTTGGTTCCCTTACTTTTTTATATTGTTTGTGTATCTACCAATCTACTGGGATGATTCTCTCTTTCACTGTTTTACCAGAGACTACTTTGTGACCATCTTTCTCTGAACTGTCTCAGGATGGAAAAACCTACCAGTATGGACACTTTCACTCAACGTGTACCACTTGCTGATCCCAGAATCAACATCACTTTGAGAAAAGATACTAAACCCTATTAACTGCAATAACTTCAGAGCAAAGCCTCAGAGTCATAAACTTTAGGGGGAAAAACTTGTTGAAAATGTTCTCCGAAGTTCTTCTAATCCAGATGTAAAATGGTAGTAATATTCTGGAGTAGGATGAGAAAGTATTTAGCAAAGATGTAAAATTACCATTACATTATATGTAGGTTAAAAGGGGGAGGAAAAAAATAATTGGGCAAAGGAAAAAAAGAAAGAGAAAACAAAAGATAAAGACAAATAATGCAAACAAAGTTGAAAAGAAGAGATAGATGGGTGGGGGGATTTGAGGTGCAAGTCGTAATGCAAGAGGGAAGAGCAGGACTCGGAGGAGCAGTGAGAGACTGAGAAAGGGAAACAGAGTCAGAAGAATTTTAGTTGACACTTCAAAGCATGAGAAGACACACAGTCAAACAGGCTGAGGGCCCAGGATAGAGGAATAGGAGACATCTGTTGATCCAAAGTGAAAAGTAAAATGTGGAAGATGAAGGTGGACATTGCAGCTATTTACAGAGGTCCCTGTGAGGAGAGGGGCTTTCTTACTGAAGCTTCCTTTCAACTAGCATTGCTTCCTCTCTGAGTTCCTTCTGGGTGGAAACCGAGACCCCCCCCCCATTTCAGGGGTACTCTCTCTGGCTCCCCTTGTTGCTCTCTGAAGGGAGAGAAGCTGTGTTGATTCCATTTCTTCTGGGGAGGCTGGGCATGAACTGCACAAAGTGGCCACCCTGTCCAGCACAGCCTCTGCCCACAGTTTTGGTGAAGCTGCTTGACCCCCTTCACTGTCTTTCCTGTCCAGTTTTCTCTTGCTTTGCTTTTACTGTTGTTGAGGAAGAGCTTAGGGCTTTTCCCCTCCCTCTCTCTCTCTGCTACCCCTCTCACTGACTCCACCCTGGCCAGGGTTTGAGGTCAGGGAAGTTTGTCATCATTTTCTGCCCTGGTCAGCACATTCCAAGTCCCCCCTATGTCTCAAGCTGTCCAGTATTTAGATATAGACACTGCCACTGTTTTAGTCAGCTGTTTTGTTGTTGTTGTTGTGAGACCAAAAGACCTGGCAATTAGAGAGGAAAAGTTTATTTGGGATTCAGAGGTCTCCATCCGTAGATGGCCCATGAATGGCCACCTTCATTCCTCGGGGCCTGAGATGAGGCAGAACATCACGGAGGAAGAGAGTGGCAGAGGGAAGCAGCTGGGGACAGGGCACCAGGGAGCAGAGGGCTCCCCTCACCATAGACAAAATGTGAACCCTAAAGATATAGGGACCCAGGGACCCCCCTCCTCCAGCCACACCCCACCTGCCTTCCACTACCCCCCAGTTAATCCCTACGAGGGGATTATTGCACTGTTAGGTTAAGGCTCTCAAGGCCATTTGTTCACCACTGACCTTGCGTTGTCTCACACATGAGCTTCCGGGGGACACCTCATCTCTAACCCATAACAGCTACCCCTCCCCAGGAGCTGTTCTCTCTCTGTTTCCTCTGTGGGCTTTGGAGGGGTCCAGGTGTGCTTCCCAAATTTACTCCACTATCTTCACTCCCATATATTTAAGATTTTTAAATTTCTCTTTTAAAATGTGTGTTCAAACGTGTTAGATTTGAAAATAGATTATAAAGATTTATGAGTTGAAGTTAAAAGTTTATGGAAAACTCTTGGATTTTGGAATCTTTAATATTTTGATTACAAAGGTGAAGAGCCACCATCTCTGGTCTGCGTGGAAGCCCACCTTCAGGCAATGGCTCTCACTAACAGAGCAGACCGAGGCGTGACTGGGGAAGGGGACAGTGGCCACCTAGGAGGTGTGGACAGGATGTGCAGGAAGGACCATGGCCCATTCCTGAGAACCAGCAGAGGCGATAGATTAGGGCCAGCAAGACAGAGTGGGGCTGTCCCCAAATGCTTTCGGGAAAAGACAAGGAGAGCAAGATCCAGACGCAACATGGCACCTCTGTGTTTAAAGCACACACACGTATGAACCATAACCACATCCCATTTGAAGGTGTCCCCTGAGGCCCCACATCACACACTGGGATACTCTGCAGTAGGGGATGGTGGGGAGAAAACACAAGAGGAGCCACCAAGGGACATTGTGCTATAGGGCCACAGAAGATGGAGTAGGGTGAACTAAACCTGTGGACACCTGTTTTTTAAATTGCTTTAGATGATCAGATGCCACCACAGAGCTCCTTGGACTCAGCTCTCCTGATGAGGATGGACGACGTGGAGCTTCAGTCAAACACCGAGCTTCGTGGAAGCCAAAGCTGAGTGGTTCCTTATGCCCACGCCATTGTCAGGGCCTGATCGAGGTGAAGCGACTGTGGTCATTATGAGAATGGTAACTGGAGTCTGTGCTTCCAAATGTGTGGGTGAAAATAAAGTTCTGCCTTCATTTTGTAAAGATCACTGCCTCTCTGTCCCCACCCCAACTTGAACAAATCACCCTGGAATAAAATCACCAACTTCTCCCACATCAACTGAAGCCCCTGATGTTTTTGCCCCTTTTCCCCCTTTTAGTTGGAACCATTAGGGAGGGTGACATCCTGAGGCTGCTGCCTGCAGGAGTCACTTTGAGTCCCAGGTCCTTACAGTCCCCATTTCCTCCAACACAAGCTGCAAGGCGGCAAATCATTCAGCAAAGGTCAGTCTCTCCAGTTTCCAAAGGCAGGGCTCTTCCCTCCAGGGTGGAGGTCCCCAGACACTTTTCTGTGAAGAGCCAGAGACTGAATATCTCAGGCTGTGCAGGGTCCCCTGGAGGTAAAGAGGGTAAAGAGCAGAGGCTGCTGTCCCCTCCTCGAGCTATTTCTGCACCACCTAATTGCAGGCCCTGGCAGCTGTGAGGGGAGCCTGTCGCCTGGGAAGCAAGACCTGGGGGTGGAGGGAACCCGACAGAACCTGGTGTCTGTGGTGCACAGTGCTTGCCCACTCCAGCTGTGACAGTGGCCACAGGGAAACAGGTGCTGGCCCTCAGCATTTGCTAATCTTTGCTCTAAGGAGACATCATTACACATAACATGAGCCAGCCCTGGAAGAGACCAGGGGACTCTAGTGACTGCAAGGAGTGACAGCAGGTCTCTGGTGTGGGAGACAGCAGGAACTACACATTTAGCAAGTGCCTTTTATTCTCCTGCAGGCCACAGGGCAGGACTACATTTCCCAGCATCCCTTGTGGTTAGGGAGGGACCATGGGGCTGGGTTCTAGCTAGTGAAGATGATGGGAGCCCCCAGTAGATTGTGCAGGACTCCAGAGTGACCTCAGGTGTGTCTGCCAAGGGCCACAATGCAGAGAGACCTGGGTAGGATATGACTGCATGGACCACAATCTCCACCCCACTCCTCCCCACTTTGGGCTGTAATATCAAGAAGAAATAAATCTAAAGCCATTGTGATTCGGGTTTCTTTGTTCAAGTGGCCAGCAGACCCTGACTAATAAAGAGGCAAGAAATACCAGGGAGAGAACTATGTCCTTGAGTGTCCCCTCCACTATCCTAGCAATTCCATGCAGAGGGACCCCCCAGCCCAGAGGGAGGGGAGGTTTCTGAGAGGGTCCCCAGTGGGGCTCAGAGGTGAGCTGACAAGACAGAGCTCATGAGAGGTGCTCCTTGTCAGAGGGAAATGGACTGTTGCCTCCATCCTGTCTCCTACAAATGACCGCCACCTGGCGTCTTTGAGACAAGGAATCCATAGAGCAGCCCAAAGGGAACACTGAAGACCTCTGACAGCCTTCAAGTTCCGTGAGAGAAAGGGCAACCTGGGCTTGGGGGACATCACCATGGACATCAGGACAAGAAGAAGATGTAAACAGAGGGTGGAGGGAGTGGGCAGAGGTGGGAGATGCAGGGTCGGTCAGCGTGCCCTGTACAGCACCGCTGTGGCCAGCGCCTGGGTGCACCCTCCTTCGGCTCATGGTTGCGCCACCTGAGAAAAATCCCAACCTTGTCACGTGGTGTCCTTATCCATTGAGTCAGGAAGAGAAAGTTTTTAACTCCTGTGAGAACTAACTCGAGATGCATTAAATACGTAAAGTGGCTCCTGGGGTTTACCAGGCGTTGACAGAGGGTAGCTCCTACCTGGAAGGTCTAGAAGTTGACGTGGTGGGCCAGCTGCTGGGGCCCCTCTTGTCCCTCACACACAGTACTAGGTTACTTTGAGGATACTGGGGTCGTGGGGATGGGAGGAATGGGAGTCTCTGCCCTGCTTTTGGTCCCCAGGGTCTCTTGGAGGCTCTCCAAGTGACCAGCGATCTCCTAGTTGGCAGGACAGTCCTCTGCGTATAGGCCGTAGGCCCTGGATCCTATGCCCTGTCTCATGGTGATTCTCTGAGTTGAAGGTTGCTCTGCTGTCCCTCGAAGGGTCTCAAGAGGAGCCCAGCGCAGGATAAACTCTGGAAGCCCTGGTGCTGCTGGCTTCCGTGAGCTCCAGCCACACCACGGCCCGCTCTGTCCTGCTCTGCATGTGAGGCTGGCCAGAGGCTGTAGCCGCTGCATCTTGACCTTGGGAGCTGGTTCATTCTGGTCTCCCTTCCCAAGTCTGTCTCCCTAGTCTCCAAGTCTGCTCGGTGGCTGCCCCGTCATTCTAATAAGGTCTTTGTCTTTGAAGTATCGGGGGCAGGTGTCATATGGGGATGTGGACATGACCTTGCAGCAGGCAGCACTGGATGTGGATGGAGGACTAAGTCTCTGAGCAGGACTAACACTCGGGTGCAGGTGGTGTCACCAGTGATGGCCCACAGGGGCAGGAAGAGGGTCAGAGAGCTCTTGTGGGACATGGAAGGAGAGCACGGCAGAGGGGGGCAGAGGGAGGGGCACCCGCAGCCCTCTGAGGGCAGCGTGTGTGGGCATGAGAAGCCAGGCTGCGGCTCAGGACCGGAGCCCCGGTTGACCTGTGGGTGGAAGGCAGACAGGGTCAGGGGTGCCACCACCTCTGGGCTTTGTTTTCCCCAGATTGAGCGGGTGAGCACCCAGGGCCAGCGCTCCTGCCCAGCCACAGCATAGCTACTCCATCCTGGCTCAGAGGAGGGCACCGTGGCCATCACCCCTGGGCCACCGCAGGGACCAGGAGTTCTCCAACCCCACTGGGGAGGGGTGAGGGGAAAGACACACCCTTGTAGGAACCCAAGTGTTAGTACTAGTAAGAGCCCCTGTAAGACCCCAGGGCTCTTGTGTGGGTTCCAGAAAGATGCTCCTTCAGGGAGGAAACAGTCCCCACCCCACCCAGCCCTCCGTCCCTTCATAGGCTCTGGCCACCCAGAGACAAAAGTGAGGCTTGGGACTGCAGAGGGGATGGGTGGGTTGTGGGACTGAGACCCGGGGCTGGTTACAGGCCCGGGGAAGGTTTGCTGGCACAGCGGCCGCCTGGCACGTCCCACTGGTGTGCTCACAATGTCTTGTAAATTCACAATGAGATGTTGGGGTTCGTCCCATCATTGAAGTAAACCCCCCGACCAGGAGGGGGTTCCACAGGGGAGCTGGGATGGGAAGGGGTGCTTTGGAACACCTTGGCCAGAAGGAAAACGCAGGGCTTTGCCCTTCATTCGGGCAGCCTCCTCCTTCCAGCTTTGGCAGGGGCTCTCAGGGGAACAGGGGACAGGAAGACAGGACAGACATCTGGAGACAGACACCACCTAACTGCAGTCCCCACCTGCCCTCTTTCTTCCTGTTCTGGGCCAAATCACTGAAACCTGGTGGGACTCCTGGAGCCTGCGCCCAATCCCAGTGGCTGAAGTGAACAAGAGCCTGTGATCCTGGTGGACCACAAGAAGTCCCATCAGGCTGCCTCCCCAGCAAAGGCAGCCCTAGGGCAAGAGGCTTCCTGTCAGTTCTGCATCTGAAAACGCAGCTAGAAAGAAAACCAACCTCATAGGTAAAAATGTAGCTGTAAAGCACTGGTCACCTCAGTGCCTGGCCCAGGGTAAGGGCTCAAAGCAGGCCAGAGAGGAAGGGGAGGAGCAATTTCCAAGGAACTAGGCTCAGGCAGAGTTGCGGAGCCCAGTGGGGTTGGTGCTCCAGGCGTGGTTCTCACCAACGTCTCCTGCACAGCCAGGCAGAGGCCCCAATCCCAGGTTCTGCTCCCAGCGGTTTCCAGGGACAGGAGGGCGCGTTGCCAGGAGACCAGGTGAGAAGGGCTCAGGGGAGATCCAGGCCTCGCAGCACCCTGGCCAAGGCCTTTCCTTTAAAAGCATCGTCCTGCCCCCTTCTTCCTCCCCCCAGGAAGTTCTCCTGCAGCTCAGAGAGGCTCTGGTTTTCTTCTTAAAGTTCTTTCTTCCATTTTTTTAAAAATTTTGGATACTTTCAACTGCTGTTTCCTTAAGTTTATGATTTCCCCCTGCGATGTCTAATAGGCCATTATTTCTATCCAGGGTAGTTTTCATCTTACACATGTAGTATTTAGTTCTAGAATTTGCATGTGGGAATTGGGGTCTTTTATGATTTCTATGTCTCCGCTTCGTTTTTCTGAACATTGGAATCAGTTATAACACTTGTTTTATTCTAGACTTTCCTGCCAATTCTAATATTTGTAACTGTTCTTAGTGGATCTCAATTGGTTAAATTTTTTTTCTTCTCACCATGGGTTGCATTTTTCTGCTTCTTTCTACATCTAGTAATTTATGATTGGATGATAGACCCCCAAAATTGTGTCCTCTTGGTTGGTTATTTCTGTACTCCTACAGATCTTCCAGAGTACTGTTCTGAGATGCAGTTGAGTTGGTAGGACACGTTTTGATCCCCTTGGGTCTTGCTCTTAAGATTTGCAAGGCAGGACAGAAGCTTCACTCAGTCTATGACAAATTAATTTCTACTGATGGGATTACACCTTCTGAAACCCTACCCGATACCCCAGTGCTAAGGCGATTTCCAGTGTTGGGAGCGATGACTGTGTCAGTCAACTTTTCATCACTATGACAGATGGATGTGTAACTGATGTGATTCTGCAAATTGTATATGGGGTAAAAATGGGAGTTCATAACCCACTTGAATCAAAGTGTGAAATATGATATATCAAGAACTATGTAATGTTTTGAACAACCAACAATAAAAATTAAAAAAAAGAATACTTGACATAAACCTGCTTAAAGGAAAAAAAGGTTATTTTGGTTCATGGCCTCCAAGGTTTCACTCCATGGTCACTGGGCTCTGTTGTTTCTGGGCCTGAGGTGAGGCAGACCCTCAGGACAGGGAGCCTGCGGGGGAGCACAGCAGCTCACCTCAAGGCAGCCAGGAGCCAGAGAGAGAGAAGGGGCCAGGACAAAATGTAGCCAGTGTCCACCAAAAAGTCTCCTCCACCTCTCAGTGTCCTCGAGCTATGGATCCCCCAGTGGCCATGGCGAGGCCAGAGCCTCATGATCCAATTCCTCCAAAGCCCCACCCTGACCACTGGAGACCAGGCTCCAACACAGGAGCTCTGGGGGACATTGCAGGGACAGACCCTAACAGGCACTATTCCCATCGAGTGATGGCACTAGTTGCTTCTGTCTCCACCCTTAAGTGGGCCCCTCCCCACATGCACTGAGGTCTTCAGGGTCCCCTGTGAGCTGCTGTGTCTCTCTCATCCTCTGCCTGGCAAATCCAGCACCTTGGCCTGCACAGACCCTCAGTTCGGTCTCCTCAGCTGGGGGAGTCTGGGTCCCCTCCCTGAGCAATGTCCCAGAACTCTCTGGCCTGGTCAGTGGGGCACCTGCCAGGCTCACCTTGTTCTCATCTGTCAGGTCCCGTGTCCTTCCCTGCCTGTGACCCAGGTCTTACAAACAGCCTTTTCAGATAGTTTGCCTGCCTCGGGTTATTTCTGGGGAGAGGTGAGCGAACTCTTTCCCTGTTGCTGTATCTCAGCTGAAACAGAACCTCCTCTGTGTGATTTAATTCTACCTCAGTGGCCACTTGTTACACCCAGCAGCCTGTGCCCAGCATGCCCACTGAATGCTCAGCCTCTCTGTCACCGTTGCTTTGTTTCCGTGAGCTCTTACCAGACCAGGCTCTGAGCTTGGTGCTTAATTTTTATCAGTGCTCTGAGTCTCAGTGACTGTGTGAGGTGCACGTAATTGCTCCCACATGTGCGTTCCATGTGCCAGGGAACAGGGGATTACGAGGTACCCATGCAGAGGAGCCCAGCTGGTAAGCAGTGGTGAAGGGCAGGGTTGGCGCTCAGTCTGTCTCGGGAGCTCACACTTCACTGCAGAAGGCTCTGGCTGCCTGACCCAGGGTGCAGGGTGCCCACTGTCATGGAAACTCATTTTCTAGGCAACATCCAACTGTGATCTTTCACAAACAATAAACCTCTTACTTGAATGTCCTACATCCACCATGTCACAGGCAGGACGCTGAATGGACCAAGCTGCTTTTACACACAAAAGCAGCTCCCATCCTCTCTGGCTGCTGATGAGCTGGCTAACACTCACCCAAGGCCCGGCAACAGGGCCAATCTAGGAGAAGGAGACCTTGGGTAAGAACTTGCACAGTTGGCAGAAGACACAGGAGGGCCAAGACCCCAGGGAAGGGAGAGGAGGAAAGAGTGCTATCCATCCCTGTCAGCAGCATCCCAGAACATCCTAGAACCTAGAATCACATACCTCAGTGACACTCTGTGGTCCTTAGCACACCCTGTGCCTTGCCTCCACCTCACTATAACTCCTTGAAATGGGTGCTCCTTCTACCCACATAAAGATGAGGAGTCTGAGGCTCAGAGGGGTGCAGAGTTGCCCATGCTCAGAGTGCTAAGGTGATAAAGGTGGAAGTCACCTGGGCCTCGGGCTCCAGCTCCCCCCATTCTAAACTGTCTGTCTTCCACCATCTCCCTGGCACTTTGAAGGAATTAGCTCACTGACACTCCCGAGCCGCCCTTAAACATGCACTGTCATCATCACCCGTGTGCAGATGAAGAAGCTGATTTTCAGGAGGACTTGGAGTACACCGTGGGGACCACAGCAGCATAGGGACACCCAGCATTTACTGAGGGTTCACTCTTGCACCAGACGCTGTGCTAAGTGTTTTATATAAATCAGCTCCATTCACTCAGTAGATGTTTCAGTGTCCCCATGAAATGATTCAGTTATGACCTCGCTTCTGCACATCCAGTGAACCAAGCATGGACATTTGAAATAACTGCCATCAGTCGTACAGGTAAGGGGCAGAGCTGGGATTGTACACAAGTCAGGTTGGTAGATCGTCATCCATAACCACTGGGCCACGCGCATGTGCACACACACCCACAGACAGAAGAAAGGTACCACACTAGTACACTCACTGTGCAAAGTCAAACGCACACGCACCATGCACCTCCACACACCCACGTGTCCATGGGTACACATGGGCACACACACATCACATTTACATGTGTACGCATGTTCACAAGCACACACAGAGGTCCACATGTTCAGTGCACACACAGGAACATGCACTTGTGCACACAGCCATATTGAACACGTATTCAGACACAGACACCCCAGCACTCACTCAGAATGTAATCTCCAGCTGAACACTAAGTCTTACAAAAATTCCATATTATAAAAATCAGGCCATAAATTCCTTCAAACAGAAAAGCTGGCCTCGCTCTCCTCTGCTCACACCTGCAGATTCGGGGCTCTGGAATGCTCTGGAAGCACCTTCATGATCCCCACACAAAGAGAAGCCCGACAGGTCCTTCCTGAATGCTGTGCAGCCAGGGGGTGGGGCTGCCAACTCTGTCAGTGTGCCCAGGTGCCCTGCGTGCCCCCTAAGCAGCAAATGATTCCCTCTGCATTATTTTGCCCCTGATTCAGCCGACCTTGCTTCTCATCCAGAGACTCTGTTTCTTGGCATAATTATGTCCCACAGTGCACCTGCCATTTGTCCCCTGTTTCATCCTGCAAGCCTGGACGTGGGAACCTGGGGACAGAAATTTGCCGCAGGCTGGGTCAAGCCACCACTGACTTCCTACAGTTTGGGTCGGAAATGGTGCTTATCAGCCATAGGATCTCCGAGAGTGCTGCCCACCCTCCAGCAACGCCAGGCACCCTGGGCTCCTCGACTTCATGTCACGTTCCCCTCCAGCCACTTTCAGAGGAAAACTACAGATGCTTATGTCCCAGGGATAGTGGACACAGGTGGGGAGAGGTGCCTGGCTAGAAATCCACCGTCCTGAGTGACAATGTGTAATTTATCTGTTCAATACTTGGGCCTCAGCCTGCTGTTGTTCCCCATTCAAAATGACTTGTTCGCACACAGGGTGACTCGTTCATGAACAAATCACCTGAGAGGGTGAATTTCTCTTAATAAGATACCTAACGTTTCATAGTAATAATTACAATTCCCATTACTCTGCCTTCACTCGGGTATGTGGATAGGATATTATGGTATGTAAATTGCAGGCAATTGCTCAGTAAAATAAAAGAAATTGTAATCCATCTGTTCTTCAGGGTAGGAACTACCTGAACTAAGTATTTCTTTTTGACACAGGATTTTTCTCACTAAGGATCAGGAAAATGTAGCAGGTTGAGAAAGCTGAGCCCGTATTCAATACCCCCAGCAGCGAACAGTGCAGCTAGTTTAATTCAACTCACTGAGCAAATGTGATAGTAAATGGGTTTTGCCAAATACATCTTGGGATAAAAACAAAGTCTTTCTTTTGGTCCCATTTGATTTAATGAAATTCGTGCACCACTGCTTTGTTATAAATTAAAGATTAGTATAGGTTTTTTCATTTCTTTTCTTTTTTTTTTATTTTGGTTTGGTTCAAAATATAGGATGACAGCACTGAATTAACATTACAGATGTTCTGGGAAATTGTATTAGGTTCACCCAAGCAGAGCAACAGGGAGGCAGTTACCAAGGAAAGGGACAAATTTAAGGCCCAAGTTTTCCAACGGAAGCAACCAGCTGCCAGGGGGCAGCTGACACAGAGGGGCCTGGAGCAGGGTTTTGATTGGCACCTGGGCAGGAAGTGGCCTCACTGCCGCGTGACAGCCCCTCGGGCTCTGGCTCTGAGGACGCCAGGGATCATTAGCCAGGTCTGAGCATCCCAAGAGCTTCATGAGTCGGAGGGATCAAAAGATGAGTAATGAAGCATCTTGTAGATTCACCTTTTATTGGAGCCTCAAATTCACCCGCAGAGAGACTAGACTAAAACTTAAATAAGAGTTTCCGCATAGACTTTCCAACATCTAAAGGCACCCGGCCACTTAGCCCTGCAGGTAGCTGTCACGTAGGACTTCCAATTACAAGAGCTTCTAAAAATCTAGATTTCTATGTGAAAATCTGCAGTGTTTCCATCTTAGCTCTGGAGGCCACTGTGACTTTAAAACACAGGGTGAACCAACAGGATGTGGCTGCAGATTGGTTTCCACTTGGACCCTGGAATGGTCACTCTGCACCCTTTCGAGGTAGAAGATAATGGTTATGCAAGACTTGGGAAGGGCTGTGCTTATGATGTCAGTGGGAGATGGGGACATCATGATTTTCCTTATTGTAGAACATTCTGCTGCTTGTCACAACCTGTTGCTCTCAGGAGCTGTAAAAGTCTTCCCCGTGGATTCTTTTCCACAGGCAGATGAAGGCCCTGGGCTGCCTTTCTTCTAGGAGCTGCCTGAGTTCCAATGCCTGCCCTGTTGTCCAGGTAATGGGACTTTAAACTGGCCCCCTGGCATCTCTGGGTGTCTTTAGGGACCCTGGGAAATAAGACCAGTGTTTGTCCTCAGCAGGTATTTTTAAGCAACTCAATTCACTGAGATGCCGTTTGGTTTGGAAAAGCTCTTTTATGCCAATGTTGCCAACAACTCCGATGACAGATTGGAAAGGTTTGCTCCTCCTGCTTGGTGACATCGACCTTTGGCCCAGCCCATCTCTCCCATGTCAGAATTAACAAGCCACAGAACAGGCCAGGGATCGTGAAGATGTTTTGTAGTTCGAATGTCAAATGCACTAACTTTCTGGGTGACCTTGGATACATCTTCTCTCTGCACTTAACTCCTGGGGCTGAATCACCATTGGCAAATCAGGCTCTGAGGAAGCTGGTGTATTTCTCCTCACATGGTGCAGTGGTCTCTTGGATACTTGCAAGTGGTTAGGCTACTGTCCCCAGTAATCCTATCAGACACAAAACTAGGAATTGCTGTGAAGGAGAGCTCCTGTAGAGGCCATTCCAATCCAAAGGAGCTCTAAATAAAGGAGATTACTGTAGACACCCTAGATGGGACTAAGCCAATCAGTCAAAAGACCTTAAAATCCCTGTAGAAGCTTCCAGAAGAAAGAACTGCCAATGTGCAGCAGGCTCTCCCCAGCTCAGAGTCCCAGCTGGCCCTTCCTGAGGCCCTTCCCCACAGTGCATGATGCCCCACAACAAATGTGTTCCTATAGATCCTCCTGGTTTGGGGCTGGGGTTGGTGCCTGATCTGCATTGTTGTACAGAAGGCTTCGTGGCCTTCACATTTTGATATAGTCACAGACAGAAACACATTCCTTTCCCAAATACCATTGATAGCTCTATGGCGAAGACGCAGGCGGCATCCCATGATATGAATAGAAAGTACCAGTGGAGGTTTTGTCAAGGAACAGATGGGATATTCAGATGTGGATCCATCGGAGGACATGGATTTACAAAGCTCTGCTCCCATCTCTGGGATGCAAGGTGTTCCAGGGCGTGTTTAGCCAGGGCTTGCTCATGTCTCCCAACATTCACCAGGAAAACGCTTCTCATTTGCATACCATCTCCTGACTGTCCCCATGGCATCTGTCCTCTGTGGCAGGGCTGCGAATGCCTTTTGTGACAACACTTTGTGCCCTGAATTCTCTGTCACCTTTACAAATTTTAACACTTCAGTGAGGAAACATATCGGCCAAGAGTTCTAAAAGAGCCCCAATATTACACATTATCCTATTTTTAGACCTCATGAGAACACACTCAAAATGCACCTCTGCCCCAGCTGTGTAAGGCGATATTTTGGAGGAGATTGCAGGGGTGGTGGGGAAGTGTTCAGGGGCAGCAATTGCTTCAGCCACCAACTCAGCAGGAAGCCAGGAGTGTAACCCAGTTTGCAATTCCAAGAGCCAGCTCATCTGAGAACTCTGGGTGAAGCAGGGAGCCTGGAGACAGGCACAGATTCCCCAATAAGACAAAAGACGAAACCCCTAAAAATATACATGGAAAGCACTTCTACGAATTTTTACAGAAAAATCACTGCTTTATTAGGCTTCTAAAGGGGCTTCTTCTCCTCTCTACCCATGTACTTTAGTTAGATCTCTTTGGGATTCACATGATGGAAAATCTTCCAGGAAAAAGAAAATCAAGAAGCTACAGTGACACCTTATACAAATGGCTACTTCAGGTATGGCCTGATCCAGGGGTTCACATGAGGGCTCTAGGACTTCAGCCCCATGTTTATCTCTTGGTTCCATTTTATCTGCACAAGGTTCACGTTCAGATCAGTTTCCTCTTCTGGCAACCTCAAGATCTTATACCTGTCAGATTGTTCAAACCCAACAGGATTGAGCATCCGCCTCTGCACTGGGATTCCTAGCTGAAGTTTCGGGTTTGGTTGGCCCTCCAGATCTGTGCCATCTCCGATCTGAGCCCTTCCCCTTCCCTGGGGTTGGGGGGCAGGGGGAGGGATGTGTTCTGATTTGCTCAGGCCAGGCCGCTTGATTGAATCCAGAGCTTGCACAGACTCTTCTGTCTCTCTGTGCCTGAGAATGAGGAGGGGACAGTCCTCTGTCTCAGGGAACCATCCATCAGGGTCCCCAGGAGCTTGGAGGCTACTGCAAGATGCTGCAGAATCAGGCTCTGAAGAAATCTGGTGTATCATGCCTGACAAGCCCGGCCAATACCAAGTGGCTAGCAAATAACCATGGTGACACTGTTAATAGTGTTGGCAAGGGTGATCAATGACTGAAACAGTGGCAAAGATGCCCCTTTGCATGCCACGATGGTGATGTCCTTTGTGCGTTGAAGCCACGCCACCTTGGCCTCCCGTGCACGTTTCCCTCTGCTCCCTGAGTCTGGAGACTCTGCACTGACTTGTTTTAGGACGTGTTCCACTGAGCTCTGGTCAGGCCAACAGAGAGGCTGTCCAGAGACCGTCTGAGCATCGGTGCCCACGTCTGGGTCCTGGCATCCCCGGCCACCTCAGCAACTCACTTTCCATTTGAAGTCCATGGAAGAGCTCCCCACCAGCCCAGTAGAAAATGATTGCTGGCTGGTTTTTGTCCCCACCACCATCACGGGCAAGAGGGTCCTCTTAATTACAAGGAAAGTGGATCAGGTGTGTTAGAAATATTGCTGTCCTTCCCTGGGAACTGGCAGAGTCCCAAGCTCATACCTGGATGGTGGCTCTTCCAGACCCAAGACTCTTTCTACATAAAAGCGCAGGAAAAAAAATCCATTAAAAACTCTTAGTGGGCTTCAGACACTGTTAGGAAAGTGAACTTCCCTTGGGAGCTTCTCAAAATGGGCCCAACAGGGCATATGTTTCAAAAACCATCCATCTTCCTGCAGATGGTTGAGGATGGATGAGCAATGTCTGCACAGTTGGCAGGAACAATCCAAGATGATCCGAACCACAGCTGGGGACAAGGTTCCCTCCAGAGCACATTTTCCCATCAACATGAGGGAGTTCATGGTGGCTTCATAGCTTCAGAAGCAGTGGTCAGACGCCCAACAGGAGTGTCAGCCCTAATCCTTGAGCACCCTTGAAAGAGACTCTGCTCTTAGCACAGTGATCTCATTTAGCTCTCGGCACCCCAGGGGAAAGGCACGAGTGCCACAGACCCTGTGTAAATGTGTGTCCCTCCGTCTCCACTAGAGGTAGAATTGCTCTAAGAAATTACAAACTAGAGTCTACCCCACCAGCATATGGCCCCACTCATGGTCCCCAGGGAGCTGCAGGTGCATCTGTTTTAAAAGTGACTCCGACTTGGTTCACTTTCAGGGTGGCCTTTGTCACCGCCTGAGTTCTCATTTCCAAATGTCTCAGTTTGCGCTTCCTCAGCTTAAAGAGGACATGAGAGGAACTCTTCAGCTATGACATCAGGTTTCCACTTTAGGTTCTCTGTTTCCCATTAACACATTTTAATTCAAACGTGGGAAATGATTTGCACCTTGACACAAGAAATTGCAGAACTTTGTTCTATGCGAATAAACGCGTTTTGACAAGCAGAAGGAGAGGACAGGACACGTCAACCCCAATGCCTTAGAAGAAAACCCAGATGACAGGGAAAGTGGTGGCCTTGGGCTGTGACTGACGGAGCTGGGGAAAGGGTGACACAGGGCGGGCAGAGAGGAGGCCTGGAGCTCAAGGAAATGGCGTTGCCCTGAGGTGACAGCAGCAGGTGGTCTCCCTACCTGGGGAACATGTAAACAACTGGGCCATTTCTCAGTTATTTCCTTGCTGTCACTGCTGGTAGCATTCCCAGGACAGCTCTGCTAGAGTCAGACAGTGAGGGACAATAGGCCTTCTGCCACTTGGCCCCAATAAACACCACGGACAAGGGGAGTCCAGGGAGGGGAGTTATCTCCAGGCACAGGTGTCTCCTCTCCCCAGCGACTGCCACGGGTGACTTAGAATGGAGAGGGTGCCGTCTCCGCAGCCTCCCTCCATGCCTGTCTCCACTGGATAGGGCCGGGAGACGCCTCTCATTCCCATCCAGGATCCTGAGGGTTTGCAGAATTCTTGACCCTTCCCACAATGAGACGCAGCGCCTCGGTCCGTCCATGGGCTCCTCACACCACACGCAGAGCCTCCCCGTGCCTGGCCCTGTGAAGGAGAGGCTGGGCAGAGGCGGGAAGGCCCCCAGCTCCATGCAGCTTCCAGGCCAGGCGCAGAAGTAGACTCCACCCCGAGGATCACAGGGAGAGACTGGGAGAGCCCAGGTAGGTGCACTTTGTCCCCTGGGGGTGTGTCCCGGGACAGAGTACAGGGACGCCCACAGCACCTGTACTGATCTCCCCAGGGGTGAGTTGGCAGTGTTGGTCCCACTCAATGCCCACCTGGCTGGCAGCAGCTCCTGCAGGACACCCACTTTCCTTCCAATTTCCTTCATCTTCCCTGAGGAAAAGGACCCCAAGCTGAGGCCTGAGAAGGACGGGAGGTCAGCCAGGGGAAGAGAAGCAGGAAGCGCTTTCCTGAGGGGGCCCAGCACCTCTGCAGGGGGTCAGGGGCATCCACTTGACAGGATCCAGTGGCCAGATGGTACCTGTTCTCAGTGCCCACAGGCACAGACTCCACCCCTCTCCTGCTGAGCGGCAAGCACAGGTGGTCTGGGCCCTGGCTGGAGTGAGGGGGCTGCCCGGGGTGTCTGGGAACGCTTGGGGGAGGTTGGTGCATGCATTGTGCCTTGGGGGGAGACCTACCCTCCAGTTGGCACTGTGTCCAGCCAACTGTGGGCCCCAGAGAGAACAAAAGGCAGGAGGGAGGGTCCTGGCTCTTCCCCAGAGCCAGGTCTGGAGGAGTCAGGGGGAACTCCACGTCCTCCAGGGTTTGGACTCCAGGACTCACTCCAGCAGCCCCCTGGGCTCTTGGGCCTTCAGGCTAACAGTGGTCCATGGTTTCCTCGGCCTCCCTGGTTCTGAGACCTTTCCACTCAGACTGGACCATGCTACCAGCTTCCCTGGTTCTCCAGCTGCAGGTGGCTTTGATGGGACCTCTTGGCCTCCATAAGGGAGTGAGAGTCCCCTAACACCTCCTCTCTCTCTCTCTCTCTCTCTCTCTCTCTCTCTCTCTCTCTCTCAACACAGGTCTCCTAGCAGTTCTTTCTCTCTAGAAAGCCCTGGCTAACCCAATGTCTCAAGGCATGGTGGCTGCGCAGGCGCAGGTGGACACCCCATGGAGCTGATGGGGCTCCCCCTGAACAGGGCCCCCTCCTGCTATTTGATTTGCATGGAACATCTTTCCTTGATTCTCTTCATGCAGCCCTCACTACTGTGACTACTCCAGACCCCACAAAACCTGGGTCCCCCCTGGGAAAACGCAGGAGGATGAGGTACAGGACGGGCCCTTGGCTATCAGGGCCTCACTGGAGAGAACGGTTCATCTGAAGAGCAGATCCAGGGTCCGGGCTCGCCTGAGGCTGAGGGCTGAGGAGATCCGTTAGAAGGCCTAGGAGAGGAGGACATGGTCATGCTTCATCTTGCTGGACTCTCCTGGTCACTGTGCGAGCCTGACAGGAAGACAGGGGTGGACGCCAGGGGCCAGCTGACATTTACCTCAGCGGCTTAGGTAAGAGGAGAGTGGCCTCCTCTGCGTGGTCCCAGAACCTCTCTCTCAGACTCTGCTGGAGGCTCACGGCCCTGGGCAGGAGGGCCGCCTTACACAGCAGCATGCATCCAAGAGGCCAGGCAATCCGAGCCCTGCTGGTGACCACATGCCAAGGCCACGCTAGACTGTGCTGGATGAAATTGCATCAGCAGCAGCTCAAGGGCCCAACTTCTGACAGGAGTGGGTGGGCGCCTGCCTCCCTCCCTCATCCGTGAGCCCCCAGAAGCAGGGATCTGCTGTCCTGGTGTCGCACTTAGGAACCAGAGATTGTGCCTGTGTATTCACTGCTGGCTGGAACCCCAGCTCCCGGCTAGTCACCCCAGACCAACACCTCACACATCCTGCAACTGTTGTAAACACAGCGCAGAAAACCATCCTTTACCCACTTAGAGCTTTGCCACTTTACAGAGCCCCAGAGTGCACACAATGTCCGCCACCCAGGGATAAAATAAACCCTGTTAATATGAAGGAACCCAAGTGGCTCCTGCCTTTGGGACTCTATCCTGGTTGTCCCCCACCATGCTGCTGAGCAGCTCCTGTGCACAGGAGCCCATCCTCCCTCAGGGCCCCCTGCCCCCCTCCCTCCTGGGCTGTGTTCCCTGCACCACAACCTCTGGAAGGTCTCAGCCTGTGGGGACTCTCTGTGCAAATCTATTAGCCCTGCCTGGATGACTCACTGGGTCCCGCTGCCACCTTGTGGTCATCTGTTTTTCTTTGTTCAACCCTGGTATCCAGAACGGACACATCTCACCAGAACATCCTCCCCTGGAACTCTATCCCCATTGCCCAGGAGCCAAGGGACAGGTCCTCATTGCCAGGTTGTCCCAGCAGACACTGGATCAGGGCTGCCAGATGCACGGTGTGTCTCAGTTCACCAACTTTGTCTCCAAATCTGCCGTCACCACCCTGAAACCCTGGGCCAACTTCCCATGGGCAGATTGTAAAGAACTTAATTGATGCTTTTTAAATCAATCAATGATAAGAAGAAA